>NW_022261981.1:6578651-6588651 GCF_002021735.2 Oncorhynchus kisutch | reverse complement strand
ACAGCAAGCAATGCAGGTGTAGAAGCACGGTGGCTAGGAAAAACTCCCTAGAAAGGCCAAAACCTAGGAAGAAACCTAGAGAGGAACCAGGCTATGTGGGGTGGCCAGTCCTCTTCTGGCTGTGCCGGGTGGAGATTATAACAGAACATGGCCAAGATGTTCATAAATGACTAGCATGGTCAAATAATAATAATCACAGGCAGAACAGTTGAAACTGGAGCAGCAGCACGGCCAGGTGGACTGGGGACAGCAAGGAGTCATCATGTCAGGTAGTCCTGAGGCATGGTCCTAGGGCTCAGGTCCTCCGAGAGAGAGAAAGAAAGAGAGAAAGAGAGAATTAGAGAGAGCATACTTAAATTCACACAGGACACCGGATAGGACAGGAGAAGTACTCCAGATATAACAAACTGACCCTAGCCCCAAGACACATAAACTACTGCAGCATAAATACTGGAGGCTGAGACAGGAGGGGTCAGGAGACACTGTGGCCCCATCCAATGACACCCCCGGACAGGGCCAAACAGGAAGGATATAACCCCACCCACTTTGCCAAAGCACAGCCCCCACACCACTAGAGGGATATCTTCAACCACCAACTTACCATCCTGAGACAAGGCCGAGTATAGCCCACAAAGATCTCCGCCACGACACAACCCAAGGGGGGGGGGCAACCCAGACAGGAAGATCACATCAGTGACTCAACCCACTCAAGTGACGCACCCCTCCTAGGGACGGTATGAAAGAGCCCTGGTAAGCCAGTGACCCAGCCCCTGTAATAGGGTTAGAGGCAGAGAATCCCAGTGGAAAGAGGGGAACCGGCCAGCAAGGGTGGTTCGTTGCTCCAGAGCCTTTCCGTTCACCTTCCCACTCCTGGGCCAGACTACACTCAATCATATGACCCACTGAAGAGATGAGTCTTCAGTAAAGACTTAAAGGTTGAGACCGAGTTTGCATCTCTCACATGAGTAGGCAGACCATTCCATAAAAATGGAGCTCTATAGGAGAAAGCCCAGCCTCCAGCTGTTTGCTTAGAAATTCTAGGGACAATTAGGAGGCCTGCGTCTTGTGGCCATAGCGTACGTGTAGGTATGTACCCAATCAGAAAGATAGGTAAGAGCAAGCCCATGTAATGCTTTGTGGGTTAGCAGTAAAACCTTGAAATCAGCCCTGTGTCCCCTACAATGGTATGTCTACAGTGGTACATCTACAATGGCACATATACAATGGTACATATACAATGGTACACCTACAATGGCACATCTACAATGGCACATCTACAATGGTACATCTACAATGGTACATCTACAATGGCACATCTACAATGGCACATCTACAATGGTACATCTACAATGGTACATCTACAATGGTACATCTACAGTGGTACATCGACAGTTAACAAGTTGTGTGTGTTTGTCGAAGGCTTGGCCCCTCACTGGCCAATCAGAACGTGCTCCATGGCGAAATATGTGTTTGTTTCAAGTTGTGTATTTACGGTCTTTTAATGTGTTACCTTGGAATCAACTCCAATTTCATTGTTAGTCCCGTCATAGATTGTTAAATGGTTTACAGAAACGAAATAACAAAATGGAGACAGATGCATCTGTGACAAATATGTTAACAGTCCACATTGTTCTAAGTATTTGAATTTTATTTATTTATTTATTTTTATTTTACCTTTATTTAACCAGGTAGGCAAGTTGAGAACAAGTTCTCATTTACAATTGCGACCTGGCCAAGATAAAGCAAAGCAGTTCGACAGATAAAACGACACAGAGTTACACATGGAGTAAAAACAAACATACAGTCAATAATGCAGTATAAACAAGTCTATATACAATGTGAGCAAATGAGGTGAGAAGGGAGGTAAAGGCAAAAAAGGCCAAGATGGCAAAGTAAATACAATATAGCAAGTAAAATACTGGAATGGTAGTTTTGCAATGGAAGAATGTGCAAAGTAGAAATAAAAAAATAATGGGGTGCAAAGGAGCAAAATAAATAAATAAATAAAAATTAAATACAGTTGGGAAAGAGGTAGTTGTTTGGGCTAAATTATAGGTGGGCTATGTACAGGTGCAGTAATCTGTGAGCTGCTCTGACAGTTGGTGCTTAAAGCTAGTGAGGGAGATAAGTGTTTCCAGTTTCAGAGATTTTTGTAGTTCGTTCCAGTCATTGGCAGCAGAGAACTGGAAGGAGAGGCGGCCAAAGAAAGAATTGGTTTTGGGGGTGACTAGAGAGATATACCTGCTGGAGCGTGTGCTACAGGTGGGAGATGCTATGGTGACCAGCGAGCTGAGATAAGGGGGGACTTTACCTAGCAGTGTCTTGTAGATGACATGGAGCCAGTGGGTTTGGCGACGAGTATGAAGCGAGGGCCAGCCAACGAGAGCGTACAGGTCGCAATGGTGGGTAGTATATGGGGCTTTGGTGATAAAACGGATTGCACTGTGATAGACTGCATCCAATTTGTTGAGTAGGGTATTGGAGGCTATTTTGTAAATGACATCGCCAAAGTCGAGGATTGGTAGGATGGTCAGTTTTACAAGGGTATGTTTGGCAGCATGAGTGAAGGATGCTTTGTTGCGAAATAGGAAGCCAATTCTAGATTTAACTTTGGATTGGAGATGTTTGATATGGGTCTGGAAGGAGAGTTTACAATCTAACCAGACACCTAAGTATTTGTAGTTGTCCACGTATTCTAAGTCAGAGCCGTCCAGAGTAGTGATGTTGGACAGGCGGGTAGGTGCAGGCAGCGATCGGTTGAAGAGCATGCATTTAGTTTTACTTGCATTCAAGAGCAATTGGAGGCCACGGAAGGAGAGTTGTATGGCATTGAAGCTTGCCTGGAGGGTTGTTAACACAGTGTCCAGAGAAGGGCCGGAAGTATACAGAATGGTGTCGTCTGCGTAGAGGTGGATCAGGGACTCACCAGCAGCAAGAGCGACCTCATTGATGTATACAGAGAAGAGAGTCGGTCCAAGAATTGAACCCTGTGGCACCCCCATAGAGACTGCCAGAGGTCCGGACAGCAGACCCTCCGATTTGACACACTGAACTCTATCAGAGAAGTAGTTGGTGAACCAGGCGAGGCAATCATTTGAGAAACCAAGGCTGTCGAGTCTGCCGATGAGGATATGGTGATTGACAGAGTCGAAAGCCTTGGCCAGATCAATGAATACGGCTGCACAGTAATGTTTCTTATCGATGGCGGTTAAGATATCGTTTAGGACCTTGAGCGTGGCTGAGGTGCACCCATGACCAGCTCTGAAACCAGATTGCATAGCAGAGAAGGTATGGTGAGATTCGAAATGGTCGGTAATCTGTTTGTTGACTTGGCTTTCGAAGACCTTAGAAAGGCACGGTAGGATAGATATAGGTCTGTAGCAGTTTGGGTCAAGAGTGTCCCCCCCTTTGAAGAGGGGGATGACCGCAGCTGCTTTCCAATCTTTGGGAATCTCAGACGACACGAAAGAGAGGTTGAACAGGCTAGTAATAGGGGTGGCAACAATTTCGGCAGATAATTTTAGAAAGAAAGGGTCCAGATTGTCTAGCCCGGCTGATTTGTAGGGGTCCAGATTTTGCAGCTCTTTCAGAACATCAGCTGAATGGATTTGGGAGAAGGAGAAATGGGGAAGGCTTGGGCGAGTTGCTGTTGGGGGTTGCTGTTGCTGAATGGCTTCAATATCATTCACACTGATATATGGGCTAGGCCTACTAGAAATGACATTATGGCTGAGCATGGACATACCAAACATCATTATTGATGAGGCTGTGGTAGATTCATTTCCTGTATTACCAAATGAGGAGAGTTACAAACCACACACCAGTCAGAGTTATACTTAAACTTCACCTTTAATAATAATAATGAAGCTTTTGCAATAGCATTTTGACTTTCAACAATTCACTATCTCTAATGAAAAGTTGAGTGTCAACATAATGGCAACTGAGATCTTTTATAGCAAAGATCCACCCCTCTCAACTTACATGACAAACCACAGATCTCAGGAACTCTTCACAAAGGAGTATCCCATAGCCAGATAGCATTAGCATCCCATAGCCAGAGAGCATTAGCTATAAATTATCATTCAGACGAGGTTCTAATCTCATTCCTGGTAATTCATAGTACCAACACATTACCTCATCCAATGGCATATATCAATTGTCAACTTTAGATACTCCCAAATTCACCCCACTCCGGGACAAGCTCACTGAGGGGAGCGAGCCTCTAGGTCATATTCTATCTCAAGATAAGTGCATCATCAGAGGGGACATACAATGGTTCCAGACACTGCCATACTCCCCCCCCCCTCCCCCTCTCCAATGGGAAAGGGAGGGAGTGACTGGCGTACAGACATTAGGGAGACAATTCATTGGTTCCCCATTAATCACACCATCCCTTCACATGGTTTAAGAATAGGTAAAGACACATTCACATAAGAAGACAATGTTCCATTCTGTCCTCCTCCCGTTCTGATATTCTGCATAGCACCAGATGGTTTAACAGATACATTCACATATGAAGACAGGTCTGACCTCTACCCTCTCTGGGCCCCAAGTGACTGAGCCCTGGCTGAGAAGGGATAAGTGCAAACTGCCAACCCTATAGTCCAAAGTGAAACATTCTAATGACAAGTATCTCACATAAGCATATTATGCAAATAAAACATCTTATCTATGTTACCTAACTAATTCTGATTCATCTGCCACAAGGCCTAAAAAAGAGGATGTATAACTAATCAAATTCTAAACGAACCAACTTGGTTTAAATAGGCTCTGTCACACTTACAGGCACCATCATTTCTCTCAGTGGGCATGTAATATTAAAACCACTCAGACTATAGAGGGATTTACACACATCCAAACTTTTCACAGGTGCTGGACAAAGATCCAATATATAGGACAAAGATCCAATATAAAGGACAAAGATCCAATATAAAGGACAAAGATCCAATATTTACCCCCCCTTCCCCCCTACACACACCTTTATTAAACCAGGTAGGCTAGTTGAGAACAAGTTCTCATTTACAACTGCGACCTGGCCAAGATAAAGCAAAGCAGTTTGACACGTACAACAACACAGTGTTATACATGGAATATAAAGAATAAGATCCAATAAAAGGACAAAGATCCAATATAAAGATAAAGATAAAGGGAGTATGTCCACTCACCGTTATACTGCTCCCCAATAGGCCTACGATTTATGGACATAATCAGAACCATCTTACAGGTCAGATCACATTCACACATCTCTAGAAGAGTTAATGCAAGCTTGGCATGGACGTTGTCACCATAATACCGGGAAGGTGAATCATTCTAAGTTTAGTTGTAATAAAATGTAACAAAAACCAAGCAATCAGTTATTATATTGTTGTTTTTTTTACCCCTTTTTCTCCCCAATTTCATCATATCCAAAATGGTAGTTCCAGTCTTGTCCCATCGCTGCAACTCACATACAGACTTGGGAGAGGAGAAAGTCGAGAGCCGTGCGTTCTCCGAAACACGACCCGACCAAGCTGTACTGCTTCTTGACATGCTCCTGCACGGTTATATAATGTGGCCCTACCTCCTGCACGGTTATATAATGTGGTCCTGCCTCCTGCATGGTTAAATAATGTGGTCCTGCCTCCTACACGGTTAAATAATGTGGTCCTGCCTCCTGCATGGTTAAATAATGTGGTCCTGCCTCCTGCACGGTTAAATAATGTGGGCCTGCCTCCTGCACGGTTAAATAATGTGGTCCTGCCTCCTACACGGTTAAATAATGTGGGCCTGCCTCCTGCAGGTTAAAATAATGTGGGCCTGCCTCCTACACGGTTAAATAATGTGGGCCTGCCTCCTGCAGGTTAAATAATGTGGGCCTGCCTCCTACACGGCTAAATAATGTGGTCCTGCCTCCTGCACGGTTAAATAATGTGGGCCTGTCTCCTGCATGGTTAAATAATGTGGGCCTGCCTCCTGCACGGTTAAATAATGTGGGCCTTCCTCCTGCAGGTTAAAATAATGTGGTCCTGTCTCCTGCACGGTTAAATAATGTGGTCCTGCCTCCTGCATGGTTAAATAATGTGGTCCTGCCTCCTGCACGGTTAAATAATGTGGTCCTGCCTCCTGCACAGTTAAATAATGTGGGCCTGCCTCCTGCACGGTTAAATAATGTGGGCCTGCCTCCTGCACGGTTAAATAATGTGGGCCTGTCTCCTGCACGGTTAAATAATGTGGGCCTGCCTCCTGCACGGTTAAATAATGTGGACCTGCCTCCTGCATGGTTAAATAATGTGGGCCCGCCTCCTGCACGGTTAAATAATGTGGGCATGCCTCCTGCAGGTTAAAATAATGTGGTCCTGCCTCCTGCATGGTTAAATAATGTGGGCCTGCCTCCTGCACGGTTAAATAATGTGGGCCTGCCTCCTGCACGGTTAAATAATGTGGGCCTGCCTCCTGCAGGTTCAAATAATGTGGACCTGCCTCCTGCATGGTTAAATAATGTGGGCCTGCCTCCTGCACAGTTAAATAATGTGGGCCTGCCTCCTGCACGGTTACATAATGTGGGTCTGCCTCCTGCATGGTTAAATAATGTGGGCCTGCCTCCTGCACGGTTAAATAATGTGGGCCTGCCTCTTGCACGGTTAAATAATGTGGGCCTGCCTCCTGCAGGTTAAAATAATGTGGACCTGCCTCCTGCATGGTTAAATAATGTGGGCCTGCCTCCTGCACGGTTAAATAATGTGGGCCTGCCTCCTGCACGGTTAAATAATGTGGGCCTGTCTCCTGCATGGTTCAATAATGTGGGCATGCCTCCTGCACGGTTAAATAGGGCCTGCCTCCTGCAGGTTAAAATAATGTGGGCCGGTCTCCTGCAGGTTAAAATAATGTGGGCCTGTCTCCTGCAGGTTAAAATAATGTGGGCCTGTCTCCTGCACGGTTAACTAATGTGGGCTTGCCTCCTGCACGGTTAAATAATGTGGGCCTGCCTCCTGCAGGCTAAAATAATGTGGGCCTGCTTCCTGCACGGTTAAAATAATGTGGGCATGCCTCCTGCACGGTTAAAATAATGTGGGCCGGTCTCCTGCAGGTTAAAATAATGTGGGCCTGTCTCCTGCAGGTTAAAATAATGTGGGCCTGTCTCCTGCACGGTTAACTAATGTGGGCTTGCCTCCTGCACGGTTAAATAATGTGGGCCCTACCTCCTGCATGGTTAAATAATGTGGGCCCTACCTCCTGCATGGTTAAATAATGTGGGCTTGCCTCCTGCATGGTTAAATAATGTGGGCCTGCCTCCTGCATGGTTAAATAATGTGGGCCTGCCTCCTGCATGGTTAAATAATGTGGGTCTGCCTTCTGCATGGTTAAATAATGTGGGCATGCCTCCTGCATGGTTAAATAATGTAATTATAATTCATAATTAAATAATGTGGGTCTGCCTCCTGCATGCTTAAATAATGTGGACCTGCCTCCTGCACGGTTAAAATAATGTGGACCTGCCTCCTGCACGGTTAAATAATGTGGACCTGCCTCCTGCACGGTTAAATAATGTGGACCTGCCTCCTGCATGGTTAAATAATGTGGGCCTGCCTCCTGCATGGTTAAATAATGTGGGCATGCCTCCTGCATGGTTAAATAATGTGGGCCTGCCTCCTGCATGGTTAAATAATGTGGGTCTATCTCCTGCACGGTTAAATAATGTGGGCATGCCTCCTGCACGGTTAAATAATGTGGGCCTGCCTCCTGCATGGTTAAAATAATGTGGTCCTGCCTCCTGCACGGTTAAATAATGTGGGCCTGCCTCCTGCATGGTTAAATAATGTGGGCCTGCCTCCTGCATGGTTAAAATAATGTGGTCCTGCCTCCTGCATGGTTAAAATAATGTGGTCCTGCCTCCTACACGGTTAAAATAATGTAATTATAATTCATAATTAAATAATGTGGGTCTGCCTTCTTTGATATTTTTTAAAAAAGTTTAAAAAAAGCTTTGGTGATTAAGATTTATTTCAAAACGGTCTCTGGAGCCACCTGGAGGCACCTGGAGGCACCTGGAGGCACCTGGAGGCACCTGGAGGCACCTGGAGGCACCTGGAGCCACCTGGAGGCACCTGGAGGCACCTGGAGGCACCTGGAGGCACCTGGAGGCACCTGGAGGCACCTGGAGGCACCTGGAGGCACCTGGAGGCACCTGGAGGCACCTGGAGGCACCTGGATGATCATCAACACTCTTGGAAGAATGTTCTATGGACAGATGAGTCAAAAGTAGAACATGTTGGACGACATGGGTCCCATTATGTCTGGTTAAAACCAAACACTGCATTCCACAGTAAGAACCTCATGCCAACGGTCAAGCATTGTGGTGGTAGTGTGATGGTTTGGGGAGGCATTGTGGTGGTAGTGTGATGGTTTGGGGTCAGCATGGTGGTGGTAGTGTGATGGTTTGGGGAGGCATTGTGGTGGTAGTGTGATGGTTTGGGGAGGTATTGTGGTGGTAGTGTGATGGTTTGGGGTCCAGCATGGTGGTGGTAGTGTGATGGTTTGGGGTCCAGCATGGTGGTGGTAGTGTGATGGTTTGGGGTCCAACATGGTGGTGGTAGTGTGATGGTTTGGGGAGGCTTTGTGGTGGTAGTGTGATGATTTGGGGTCCAGCATGGTGGTGGTAGTGTGATGGTTTGGGGAGGCTTTGCTGCCTCAGGACCTGGACGACTTGCCTTAATAGAAGGAACCATAAATTCTGCTCTGTATCAGAGAATTCTACAGGAGGATGTCAGAATGTCTGTGAGCTGAAGCTGAACCGCAGTTGGGTCATGCAGGAAGGCAATGATCCAAAACACACAATCAAGTCAACATGAAAATGGCTTAAAAGAAAATATATTTTTTTTAAGTTTTGGATTGGCCTAGTCAAAGTCCAGACCTAATCCCAATTGAGATGTTGTTGCAGGACTTGAAATGAACAGTTCATGCTTGAAAACCCACAAATGTCACTGAGTTACAGCAGTTCTGTATGGAAGAGTTGGCCCAAATCCCTCCACAATGACGTGAGAGACTGATCAACAACGGCAGGAAGTGTTTGGTTGGAGTCATTGCAGCTAAAGGTGGACTGATCAACGGCAGGAAGTGTTTGGTTGGAGTCATTGCAGCTAAAGGTGGACTGATCAACAACTACAGGAAGTGTTTGGTTGGAGTCATTGCAGCTAAAGGTGGACTGATCAACAACGGCAGGAAGTGTTTGGTTGGAGTCATTGCAGCTAAAGGTGGACTGATCAACAACTACAGGAAGTGTTTGGTTGGAGTCATTGCAGCTAAAGGTGGACTGATCAACAACGGCAGGAAGTGTTTGGTTGGAGTCATTGCAGCTAAAGGTGGACTGATCAACAACGGCAGGAAGTGTTTGGTTGGAGTCATTGCAGCTAAAGGTGGACTGATCAACAACTACAGGAAGTGTTTGGTTGGAGTCATTGCAGCTAAAGGTGGACTGATCAACAACTACAGGAAGTGTTTGGTTGGAGTCATTGCAGCTAAAGGTGGACTGATCAACAACTACAGGAAGTGTTTGGTTGGAGTCATTGCAGCTAAAGGTGGACTGATCAACAACTGTATGTATGTATGTATGTATGTATTTACAGTCTGTCTGTCTGTCTGTCTGTCTGTCTGTCTGTCTGTCTGTCTGTCTGTCTGTCTGTCTGTCTGTCTGTCTGTCTGTCTGTCTGTCTGTCTGTCTGTCTGTCTGTATGTATGACTATCTATCCTGCTAGGAGAGACAGAGAAGCAGAGTCCTAGTGAGAGAATTCTGAATGATTGAACCCAATGTACTGCCGGCCCTCAAATCCTGTGCAAATAATACCATTCCTTAAAACATGAATATTTATTTATCTATCTAAACTTTCTCTATCACGCTGGGAGATAATTAGGTCTCTGGTCTGAGTGAGGGAATTCTATCTGAGAGAGGAGTCTGAATAATCGTTATGAACTGAATGTTCTGCCCTCAAAACTTTAGTTTATTTTTCCTTGAAATAAATCTGCT
>NW_022261981.1:6566151-6573651 GCF_002021735.2 Oncorhynchus kisutch | reverse complement strand
AGCAGGGCATTAATGATTCCTCACAGCCTATGAAATCAATGAGCCTGTAGTCCTGGGAGCCAACGAGCAGAGGGAACCAACAAATCAAGTCCAGCCTCGTTGGGCAAGGCTTAACAGGACTATTAAAAAGCTGACACACAAACACAACTAGAATTATGGACAGCTGAGGAGGAAAGGGTACGCGGAGACCTCAAAACAAGATGGCTGTGATTAACCCAGAACAAAGTCTGCATTTTTTATTTTTACTTAACTAGGCAAGTCAGTTAAGAACAAATTCTTATTTTCAATGACGGCCTGGGAACTGACAGATTTGTACCTTGTCAGCTCAGGGTTTTGAACTTGCAACCTTCCGGTTACTAGTCCAACGCTCTGACCACTAGGCTACCCTGCCGCATGGGGAGGAAGAGAGTCAAACAGACTGAGAGACACTGATTACTGCTAGAAGAGGGAACAAGGCTAATATCTGATGAGAAGTTATCGTATTTCATGACTGATGACACCCACCTCTACAGCTGATTTCATGAGGTGAACTACGAGCCCTAAAGAATGAGATTGACTTTAGAACTAACCACAATTAATGCCTCTTATATTTTAACTTCCAGCCCAATTAAATTAAAAATATCAAAATATATTTGTTTTTTAATTGAACCTTTATTTAACGAGGCAAGTCAGTTTTAAGAACAAATTCTTAGTTACAATGACGGCCTACCCCGGCCAAACCCGGACGACGCTGGCCTACCCCGGCCAAACCCGGACGACGCTGTCCTACCCCGGCCAAACCCGGACGACGCTGTCCTACCCCGGCCAAACCCGGACGACGCTGGCCTACCCCGGCCAAACCCGGACGACGCTGGCCTACCCCGGCCAAACCCGGACGACGCTGGCCTACCCCGGCCAAACCCGGACGACGCTGGGCCACCCCGGCCAAACCCGGACGACGCTGGCCTACCCCGGCCAAACCCGGACGACGCTGGCCTACCCCGGCCAAACCCGGACGACGCTGGCCTACCCCGGCCAAACCCGGACGACGCTGTCCTACCCCGGCCAAACCCGGACGACGCTGGCCTACCCCGGCCAAACCCGGACGACGCTGGCCTACCCCGGCCAAACCCGGACGACGCTGGCCTACCCCGGCCAAACCCGGACGACGCTGGGCCAGTTGTGCACCACCCTATGGGAAGCCTGGATTTGAACAAGAGATGCCTCTTGCACTGTGAACGCTGTGCCACTCGGTAGCTGTGAATAAGGAAGGCGTTATGAAAATGTAGATTTATTGTGGATCTGGTGTCTTATTGTTAAATAACAGTTCACTATGTAGGGTGACATCTTGAACGCACCAGATACAAGAGCTAGGATGGCTCCGTTACATAGACAACAAGCTGACTCAGGCATTATACAACAAAGCTTGTCTGTGTGGACAATTTCTTGAAGAAGGAGGGCGCATTATACAGTTGTTTCACTGTTTATTTTTCAAAAAATAAATGTAATCGAGTGAGCAAGAATACATTTATATTCAGAGCATGTAAGTTATCTCAAAATACAGTCAGAGTTTCTGCAATTTTTTTTTTATCACTGTCGTACAAGTGTATTCTGTCGAAACATTGTCAGTCAAGTATCTTTGTCGAAACATTGTCAGTCAAGTCAAGTTTATTTACGTCAAGTCAAATCTGAATTACATAACATTTACCTCGACGTGAATTGAATTGGAAGTCGCCAGCTAAATGAAGCAGATGTCATTCAAGCAGGAAGAAGACACATTCAACTTTGAATACAACACCTGGCTCCTATAAATAGATGAGAAGACCGTGCTCCTCTCTGACATTGACAAGTGGTAGGAAGCAGAGAGAGAGAGCCTGAAATAAATTAATTTGGGAATCGTTTCCGCGACATTGTTTTGTGGCATGAGGGTTGATGGGGGAAAAATCCTAAAAACATCGCAAAATAATGTAACAAACAGTTGAAACCTCAAATAGCACTCATTTTAACATAGGGAGGTTTTGATAGACAGATAAATCTCATCACAATGGAGCCGTTTCTACACCACCTCTATCAGTCACTTTAACTATACATTCATGTACATACCACCTAAATTGGCCCGACCAACCAGTGCTCCCGCACATTAGCTAACCGGGCTATCTGCATTGTGTCCCACCACCCACCAACCCCTCTTTTACGCTACTGCTACTCTCTGTTCATCATATATGCATAGTCACTTTAACCATATCTACATGTTTATACTACCTCAATCAGCCTGACTAACCGGTGTCTGTATGTAGCCTCGCTACTGTATATAGCCTCTCTACTGTATATAACCTCTCTACTGTATATAGCCTCTCTACTGTATATAGCCTCTCTACTGTATATAGCCTCTCTACTGTATACAGCCTCTCTACTGTATATAGCCTCTCTACTGTATATAGCCGCGCTACTGTATATAGCCTCTCTACTGTATATAGCCTCTCTACTGTTATAGCCGCGCTACTGTATATAGCCTGTCTTTTACTGTTGTTTTTATTATAGTGATGTATAGGTTACATCACATGTAGCTGACCAATAACACCAGACAGGGTTACCTATAGGTTACATCACATGTAGCTGACCAATAACACCAGACAGGGTTACCTATAGGTTACATCACATGTAGCTGACCAGACAGGGTTACCTATAGGTCACATGTAGCTGACCAATAACACCCAGACAGGGTTACCTATAGGTTACATCACATGTAGCTGACGAGACAGGTTTATCTATAGGTTACATCACATGTAGCTGACCAATAACACCCAGACAGGGTTACCTATAGGTTACATCACATGTAGCTGACCAATAACACCCAGACAGGGTTATCTATAGGTTACATCACATGTAGCTGACCAATAACACCAGACAGGGTCATCTATAGGTTACATCACATGTAGCTGACCAGACAGGGTTACCTATAGGTTACATCACATGTAGCTGACCAGACAGGGTTACCTATAGGTTACATCACATGTAGCTGACCAATAATACCCAGACAGGGTTACCTATAGGTTACATCACATGTAGCTGACCAATAACACCCAGACAGGGTTACCTATAGGTTACATCACATGTAGCTGACGAGACAGGGTTACCTATAGGTTACATCACATGTAGCTGACCAATAACACCCAGACAGGGTTACCTATAGGTTACATCACATGTAGCTGACGAGACAGGGTTATCTATAGGTTACATCACATGTAGCTGACCAATAACACCCAGACAGGGTTAGATATAGGTTACATCACATGTAGCTGACCAATAACACCCAGACAGGGTTACCTATAGGTTACATCACATGTAGCTGACCAATAATACCCAGACAGGGTTACCTATAGGTTACATCACATGTAGCTGACGAGACAGGGTTATCTATAGGTTACATCACATGTAGCTGACCAATAACACCCAGACAGGGTTACCTATAGGTTACATCACATGTAGCTGACCAATAATACCCAGACAGGGTTACCTATAGGTTACATCACATGTAGCTGACCAGACAGGGTTACCTATAGGTTACATCACATGTAGCTGACCAATAACACCCAGACAGGGTTACCTATAGGTTACATCACATGTAGCTGACCAATAACACCCAGACAGGGTTACCTATAGGTTACATCACATGTAGCTGACCAGACAGGGTTACCTATAGGTTACATCACATGTAGCTGACCAATAACACCCAGACAGGGTTACCTATAGGTTACATCACATGTAGCTGACGAGACAGGGTTACCTATATGTTACATCACATGTAGCTGACCAATAACACCCAGACAGGGTTACCTATAGGTTACATCACATGTAGCTGACCAGACAGGGTTACCTATAGGTTACATCACATGTAGCTGACCAATAACACCCAGATATGGTTATCTATAGGTTACATCACATGTAGCTGACCAATAACACCCAGACAGGGTTAGCTATAGGTTACATCACATGTAGCTGACGAGACAGGGTTACCTATAGGTTACATCACATGTAGCTGACCAGACAGGGTTACCTATAGGTTACATCACATGTAGCTGACCAGACAGGGTTACCTATAGGTTACATCAGGCGCTAAAATAGAAGTCAGTTCTATTTGTGAGGCTGAACGTGGTGCAAGTCCTGCCTCTCCCATCTCATTGGTTTATAGAAGCAGATACGTGCCATCTCCTCATTGGTTTATAGAAGCAGATACGTGTCATCTCCTCATTGGTTTATAGAAGCAGATACCCATGTGCCATCACCTCATTGGTTTATAGAAGCAGATACCCACGTGCCATCTCCTCATTGGTTTATAGAAGCAGATACCCACGTGCCATCTCCTCATTGGTTTGTAGAAGCAGATACCCACGTGCCATCTCCTCATTGGTTTATAGAAGCAGATACCCACGTGCCATCTCCTCATTGGTTTATAGAAGCAGATACCCACGTGCCATCACCTCATTGGTTTATAGAGCAGATACGTGCCATCTCCTCATTGGTTTATAGAAGCAGATACCCACGTGCCATCTCCTCATTGGTTTATAGAGCAGATACGTGCCATCTCCTCATTGGTTTATAGAAGCAGATACCCACGTGCCATCTCCTCATTGGTTTATAGAAGCAGATACCCACGTGTCATCTCCTCATTGGTTTATTGAAGCAGATACCCACGTGCCATCACCTCATTGGTTTATAGAAGCAGATACCCACGTGCCATCTCCTCATTGGTTTATAGAAGCAGATACCCACGTGCCATCTGCTCACGGGTTATACCCACGTGGGTGACTGAAAGATGAACGGAGGTCGCTCGGTCATAGTAATTCACCTATGAAAGTTAGATTCCAATCGCCATATAAAGTCCGAAGAAGAAAAAGCCTGGAAGGGGGAGAGATGACTAGAAATGATTTGGTTGTTTTATGTGGATTAATTGTCGGAGTAGAGGACCTTGTGCATTTCAGGTAAAATAACAACTCAATGTTTATTTTCCAGGACAAATTAGCAAGCAACAGCAAGCTGGCTAGCTAAATAGGACAAATTTGCTAGCAACTGCAAGCTGGCTAGCTAAATAGGACAAATTTTCTAGCAACTGCAAGCTGGCTAGCTAAATAGGACAAATTTGCTAGCAACTGCAAGCTGGCTAGCTAAATAGGACACATTTTCTAGCAACTGCAAGCTGGCTAGCTAAATAGGACAAATTTTCTAGCAACTGCAAGCTGGCTAGCTAAATAGGACAAATTTGCTAGCAACAGCAAGCTGGCTAGCTAAATAGGACAAATTTGCTAGCAACTGCAAGCTGGCTAGCTAAATAGGACAAATTTGCTAGCAACTGCAAGCTGGCTAGCTAAATAGGACAAATTTGCTAGCAACTGCAAGCTGGCTAGCTAAATTGCCATGAATGTTTAATGCTTTTCCACCTTTGATACTTTTCGAGTTTGTTTTGATATTTCAACCTACGTGTCGTGATCGCGTTTAATGTGGGGGGGACAAAATCTATTGGCGCACGATGGTGTGCATCCGGTTTTGGTATGGTGTTATTGTCAAATGAAGATGGTCGGGATTTTTTAAAGTCGATTTAAAGCACAAATAAATAAATAAAAACAAACAAATACTTGAAGAAAATCCAGATTTGTTTCCTAAACTAGTCAATCATTTTCTAAGGTCTTTGGACTTGATGGATTGTCACGTTCTGACCTTTATTTCCTGTGTTCTGTATTTAGTTAGTATGGTCAGGGCGTGAGTTGGGTGGGCAGTCTATGTTTGATTTTCTATGATTTGGGGTTTTCTATGTTTCGGCCTAGTATGAATCTCAATCAGAGGCAGGTGTCATTAGTTGTCTCTGATTGAGAATCATACTTAGGTAGCCTGGGTGTCACTGTGTGTTTGTGGGTGATTGTTCCTGTCTTTGTGTTTTGCACCAGATGGGACTGTTTTAGGTTTTCTCACATTTGTTGTTTTTGTTAGTTATCTCATGTGTAGTTTCTTTATAAATTAAAGAATATGAATAACCACCACGCTGCGCTTTGGTCCGCCTCTCCTTCAGATGAAGAAAACCATTACATGGATAAAGTCATTATGTTCCCCAGAGGGTGAATGACTGCTACATGTGTTGTCTAACTGACCTACAGGACCTGGGTCTGTTGCCATATCACATGGGTCTGTGTCCCAAATGGCACCTGATTCACTAATTAGTGCACTACCCTATGGGCCCTGGTCAAGACTAGTGCACTATAGAGGGAATGTAAGGTCCCATTCGGGCCACATACATGGTTATGGAATAGAATCGTTGCCCAGGAATCATTACTAGATAACTACAGGAGAGAAGGCCTCCAACAGAGAACTAGACAGATGGATTTCTCTGAGCAGAGCTGCCTGACCGGGGATGGATCACTTCATCATCTACTCCCATTCCTGTTGAATACCTGTTAGGGGAATTGGCTATTTTCCTCACAGAGAAATGTACCTGTAAGCTTTGTGGTCTATGAGGACTTCCTTTGTGGTCTATGAGGACTTCCTTTGTGGTTTATGAGGACTCCCTTTGTGGTTTATGAGGCCTCCCTTTATGGTCTATGAGGACTTCCTTTGTGGTTTATGAGGACTTCCTTTGTGGTCTATGAGGACTTCCTTTGTGGTCTATGAGGACTTCCTTTGTGGTCTAGGAGGACTTCCTTTGTGGTTTATGAGGACTCCCTTTGTGGTTTATGAGGACTCCCTTTGTGGTCTATGAGGACTCCCTTTATGGTTTATGAGGACTTCCTTTGTGGTTTATGAGGACTTCCTTTGTGGTCTATGAGGACTTCCTTTGTGGTCTATGAGGACTTCCTTTGTGGTTTATGAGGACTCCCTTTGTGGTTTATGAGGACTCCCTTTGTGGTCTATGAGGACTTCCTTTGTGGTCTATGAGGACTTCCTTTGTGGTCTATGAGGACTTCCTTTGTGGTCTATGAGGACTTCCTTTGTGGTTTATGAGGACTCCCTTTGTGGTTTATGAGGACTCCCTTTATGGTCTATGAGGACTTCCTTTGTGGTTTATAAGGACTTCCTTTGTGGTTTATGAGGACTTCCTTTGTGGTCTATGAGGACTTCAATTGTGGTCTAGGAGGACTTCCTTTGTGGTTTATGAGGACTCCCTTTGTGGTTTATGAGGACTCCCTTTGTGGTTTATGAGGACTCCCTTTATGGTCTATGAGGACTCCCTTTATGGTTTATGAGGACTTCCTTTGTGGTTTATGAGGACTTCCTTTGTGGTCTATGAGGACTTCCTTTGTGGTTTATGAGGACTTCCTTTGTGGTCTATGAGGACTTCCTTTGTGGTCTAGGAGGACTTCCTTTGTGGTTTATGAGGACTCCCTTTGTGGTTTATGAGGACTCCCTTTGTGGTCTATGAGGACTTCCTTTATGGTCTATGAGGACTTCCTTTGTGGTCTATGAGGACTTCCTTTGTGGTCTAGGAGGACTTCCTTTGTGGTTTATGAGGACTCCCTTTGTGGTTTATGAGGA
>NW_022261981.1:6426151-6563651 GCF_002021735.2 Oncorhynchus kisutch | reverse complement strand
TACTACTACTACTACTACTACTACTACTACTACCACCAGTACTACTTCTATTTCTACTACTACTACTACTACTACTACTACTACTACTACTACCACCAGTACTACTACTACTACTACTACTACCACCAGTACTACTTCTATTTCTACTACTACTACTACAACTACCAGTACTACTTCTATTTCTACTACTACTACTACTACCACCAGTACTACTTCTATTTCTACTACTACTACTGCCACCACCAGTACTACTACTACTACCACCAGTACTACTTCTATTTCTACTACTACTACTACTACCACCAGTACTACTTCTATTTCTACTACTACTACTACTACCACCACCAGTACTACTACCACCACCAGTACTACTACTACTACTACTACTACTACTTAAATCAGCTCATGTAATCTAGTCATAGTTAAGCACAAGTTGAGTGAAGGTCAGCCATTGAAAGCAACACAGAGAGTTAGATACAGGAGTTGCAGCTGTGGACAGGCATATGCCTCCAACACGTCCACCATGAAGAATCTCAGAGTGACGATTTAAGCCGGCCCACAGGGAGCCTCCGGTAAAAGCAACAGCCATTACACTGAACTTCATTGAGCTCACAGGATGAGCTATAACACCCCTACCTGCCAGCGCCAGACAAGTCAACAGGGAGAGGCGTAGTAAGAGAGGGATTTCTTCACCAGAGGACGGGAATAAATGAAACGATGATGATAGCCAGACTTTCATGTGACACGTCCAGCTGCTACATCCATGTTGGATGACTGTGGGGGGGGACGGTCAATGCTTGGCCGTACTGTCAGAGTTTACAGTTATGGAGGAGTGTATGTAGTAACTGTGTGAATGTTGATGTGTGCATCTGTAATTATATGACAAGAGCTTGGGATTTCTGTCAACATGTATTTATTAACATAGCCTTGTTCTGTGTAATGTTCTCCACCTCATCTAATTACACCAAGTCATGTCTTTCAATTTAAATAACACACGATTTAAAAAAAAATCTATCTCACACTATTCAAATCAATGGGGGTTCTGAACTGTAAGCCAATTATCTCTGAGTCATTTTTTTGGCAGATAGAATTCTAAACGTCACTCACTATTGGTCAATATATAACCTTGTTTTTTTTCACACCTTCCTCGACATGACAGAATAATTTTCACCTTCATATGATCTGAAATGGCTTTGTAAAGGATCATCCCAATAGGACACCATGTGCATAGAGGGGATTATACAACACCAGATTTACATGATGGAATATACAGAACTGACTTCTATAGAAACGTGTTGAAGTTGTGAGACAGACACTGTTCCACCTTGGAGGGTAATGACTATACAGGACTTAATCTAGTGTGAGGAAAAGTGAAAGAGAATGTCTTCTTCGTGGGATAACCATCAGAGAATGTCTTCTTCGTTGGATAACCATCAGAGAATGTCTTCTTCGTGGGATAACCATCAGAGAATGTCTTCTTCGTGGGATAACCATCAGATAACCTCTTTCTTTTCTACATTTCTTATTTTCTTTATCGTTCTACCGTTTTATCTTGACAGGAGCTTATGCCGGTTTCCTGATTAAAAAGGAAGTAACTTTCTTTTGCTCCTACAGAAATGTTTTACAGCAGAGAGCAGGTATGATCTACATATGACTTGATATAGAGAGCAGGTATGATCTACATATGACTTGATATAGAGAGCAGGTATGATCTACATATGACTTGATATAGAGAGCAGGTATGATCTACATATGACTTGATATAGAGAGCAGGTATGATCTACATATGACTTGATATAGAGAGCAGGTATGATCTACATATGACTTGATATAGAGAGCAGGTATGATCTACATATGACTTGATATAGAGAGCAGGTATGATCTACATATGACTTGATATAGAGAGCAGGTATGATCTACATATGACTTGATAAAGACAGCAGGTATGATCTACATATGACTTGTGTTACGGATACAGTTATCCTGTGTGTGTGTGTGTGTATCCTGTGTGTGTTTCTTTTCTCTCCTTCTCCCCTCACAGGTGAGAATCATCACTCCCCAATCAGTCATCAATCAGAAGACACACCTCTTCCTATTTCCTACCCTATCACAGTTCCTTCCCCATGGTTTAAAAACCCCATTTGTTTGTTCTAGAGGTAGCTCAATATCTCTCTGTAAATGTCATGTCTGTAGGTCTCTGTGTTTCACTCTCTCTTTGTCTTAAACCTCTCTTTTGTTTGAGAACCTCCATAGCACTTTGTCATCACCTGTGAGTATTGTTTTGGTTATGGTGTTTGTTTGTTGCTGGTGGGAAAAGGGGGAAACCAAGACAAGTCGCCCATGGGCATACACTACCCGTAGGTGAACTTTGTTAAATACACTAGTTAGAACTGGGCGGACCACCCACTGTATTTTTGGTTAGTTAGCTGTTGTTAAAGTAGGCTAGTCTAGCTTAGGGGTGTTTTTGTATATTGTTTATTTTCTTGGGTCCAGCTTAGCCCCTTTTCCTGCTCCCCCCATTACCGTGTGTTTATAAATAAACTTTGAGTTTGACGGTAGATTTCAGTTGTCCTGGTTATTTCGTTCACACTTTTACTTTGTCACAATTATAATTTGCATGAGTTATGTTACGGGTCTCATTACCATCCCCCCTAGACTGTCGGGCCAAAAGGGATTCGTAACACTTGATATAGAGAGCAGGTATGATCTACATATGACTTGATATAGACAGCAGGTATGATCTACATATGACTTGATATAGAGAGCAGGTATGATCTACATATGACTTGATAGAGAGAGCAGGTATGATCTACATATGACTTGATATAGAGAGCAGGTATGATCTACATATGACTTGATATAGAGAGCAGGTATGATCTACATATGACTTGATATAGAGAGCAGGTATGATCTACATATGACTTGATATAGAGAGCAGGTATGATCTACATATGACTTGATAGAGAGAGCAGGTATGATCTACATATGACTTGATAGAGAGAGCAGGTATGATCTACATATGACTTGGTATAGAGAGCAGGTATGATCTACACATGACTTGATAGAGAGAGCAGGTATGATCTACATATGACTTGATATAGAGAGCAGGTATGATCTACACATGACTTGATATAGAGAGCAGGTATGATCTACATATGACTTGATATAGAGAGCAGGTATGATCTACACATGACTTGATATAGAGAGCAGGTATGATCTACACATGACTTGATAGAGAGAGCAGGTATGATCTACATATGACTTGATATAGAGAGCAGGTATGATCTACACATGACTTGATATAGAGAGCAGGTATGATCTACACATGACTTGATAGAGAGAGCAGGTATGATCTACATATGACTTGATATAGAGAGCAGGTATGATCTACACATGACTTGATATAGAGAGCAGGTATGATCTACACATGACTTGATAGAGAGAGCAGGTATGATCTACATATGACTTGATATAGAGAGCAGGTATGAATGAATGGAATCGAATGTTCGCACAGCCTGTTTTGACTGGAGTGATGCTTAGAATTCCATTTCGCCTAAACGGCACAAAAAATGATATCCCTTTTTATTTTACCACTACAATCTGTTCGTCTCACGAATCTGGAAAAAAACACTAGATGGTGTCAACTGTGCTTATGTCTGCGTAATGAGAAAGTAGGGAAGAAATTAAAACATCTGATTATTTCTGTTCTAGTAATCGATGACAAATGAGCTCGCTGCCCAGACTTACATAATTACAAAGAGGAGATTCTCCTGATTAAAACCCGTTTTGAATATAGACTGGCATGCCTCTCCGTAGGAAAACAATGGGGGGAGCTCAGCTTTCCAAGGCAAAATGTATTTTGGGGCTAGCATTTGATGACATCTGAGCTCGCTGCCCAGACTTACATAATTACAAAGAGGAGATTCTCATGATTAAATTGGCGACTGACTTGAAAATAAAAATGTAAATATACACATTGCGAGATATTTCTCTAAATATACAGACATGCCTATATTTCCCCTATAGGAAACAATGGGACGACCTCATAGTTCCATGAGTCATTTTAACTACCAACATCGTGATCAGGTCTCATTGCCAATGAACGTGAAGCAGGCATTGTGACATGGAACAATGGGCTGGGAATAGAATGTTCGGAAGACGAGTTGTTGCCTCGGTGATCAATAGAACTAATAGGAGCTGGCAGGGTGAAAAATGACCTAAAATAAGGCCTGTTTTTTTGTGATTACTTCAAAACGACGGCAAGCAGCTGGGAATTATGGTAATTTTATGAAACTGGGCTCCACGGCGGATGCATTTAACTAGTTATCAGAAAAAACACACTGTTTCAAATGTAATGTGTAGTTTAGTCACCAAAACAACATATTTTGTTCATTTAAAATCCGGCAGTCGACTTGGTTGTAAAAGTGTTCCGACAGGAGAAACACTATAGACTCCTGTACCAGACACCTATACAAGACTCCTCTACCAGACTCCTCTACCAGACTCCTCTACCAGACTCCTATACAAGACTCCTCTACCAGACTCCTCTACCAGACTCCTTTACCAGACTCCTCTACCAGACTCCTATACAAGACTCCTCTACCAGACTCCTCTACCAGACTCCTCTACCAGACTCTTATACAATACTCCTCTACCAGACTCCTCTACCAGACTCCTATACAAGACTCCTCTACCAGACTCCTCTACAAGACTCTTCTACCAGACTCCTATACAAGACTCCTCTACAAGACTCCTCTACCAGACTCCTATACCAGACTCCTATACGAGACTCCTATACGAGACTCCTATACGAGACTCCTATACGAGACTCTTAGTGCTGCTTTTGATACCATCGATCACCACATTCTTTTGGAGAGATTGGAAACCCAAATTGGTCTACACGGACATGTTCTGGCCTGGTTTAGATCTTATCTGTCGGAAAGATATCAGTTTGTCTCTGTGAATGGTTTGTCCTCTGACAAATCAACTGTAAATTTCGGTGTTCCTCAAGGTTCCGTTTTAGGACCACTATTGTTTTCACTATATATTTTACCTCTTGGGGATGCTATTCGAAAACATAATGTAAACTTTCACTGCTATGCGGATGACACACAGCTGTACATTTCAATGAAACATGGTGAAGCCCCAAAATTGCCCTCGCTAGAAGCATGTGTTTCAGACATAAGGAAGTGGATGGCTGCAAACTTTCTACTATTAAACTCGGACAAAACAGAGATGCTTGTTCTAGGTCCCAAGAAACAAAGAGATCTTCTGTTGAATCTGACAATTAATCTTAATGGTTGTACAGTCGTCTCAAATAAAACTGTGAAGGACCTCGGCGTTACTCTGGACCCTGATCTCTCTTTTGAAGAACATATCAAGACCATTTCGAGGACAGCTTTTTTCCATCTACGTAACATTGCAAAAATCTGAAACTTTCTGTCCAAAAATGATGCAGAAAAATTAATCCATGCTTTTGTCACTTCTAGGTTAGACTACTGCAATGCTCTATTTTCCAGCTACCCGGATAAAGCACTAAATAAACTTCAGTTAGTGCTAAATACGGCTGCTAGAATCCTGACTAGAACCAAAAAATGTTATCATATTACTCCAGTGCTAGCCTCTCTACACTGGCTTCCTGTCAAAGCAAGGGCTGATTTCAAGGTTTTACTGCTAACCTACAAAGCATTACATGGGCTTGCTCCTACCTATCTCTCTGATTTGGTCCTGCCGTACATACCTACACGTACGCTACGGTCACAAGACGCAGGCCTCCTAATTGTCCCTAGAATTTCTAAGCAAACAGCTGGAGGCAGGGCTTTCTCCTATAGAGCTCCATTTTTATGGAACGGTCTGCCTACCCATGTCAGAGACGCAAACTCGGTCTCAACCTTTAAGTCTTTACTGAAGACTCATCTCTTCAGTGGGTCATATGATTGAGTGTAGTCTGGCCCAGGAGTGGGAAGGTGAACGGAAAGGCTCTGGAGCAACGAACCGCCCTTGCTGTCTCTGCCTGGCTGGTTCCCCTCTTTCCACTGGGATTCTCTGCCTCTAACCCTATTACAGGGGCTGAGTCACTGGCTTGCTGGGGCTCTCTCATGCCGTCCCTGGAGGGGGTGCGTCACCTGAGTGGGTTGATTCACTGTTGTGGTCATCCTGTCTGGGTTGGCGCCCCCCCCTTGGGTTGTGCCGTGGCGGAGATCTTTGTGGGCTATACTCAGCCATGTATCAGGATGGTAAGTTGGTGGTTGAAGATATCCCTCTAGTGGTGTGGGGGCTGTGCTTTGGCAAAGTGGGTGGGGTTATATCCTTCCTGTTTGGCCCTGTCCGGGGGTGTCCTCGGATGGGGCCACAGTGTCTCCTGACCCCTCCTGTCTCAGCCTCCAGTATTTATGCTGCAGTAGTTTATGTGTCGGGGGGCTGGGGTCAGTTTGTTATATCTGGAGTACTTCTCCTGTCCTATTCGGTGTCCTGTGTGAATCTAAGTGTGCGTTCTCTAATTCTCTCCTTCTCTCTTTCTTTCTCTCTCTCGGAGGACCTGAGCCCTAGGACCATGCCCCAGGACTACCTGACATGATGACTCCTTGCTGTCCCCAGTCCACCTGGCCATGCTGCTGTTCCAGTTTCAACTGACCTGAGCCCTAGGACCATGCCCCAGGACTACCTGACATGATGACTCCTTGCTGTCCCCAGTCCACCTGGCCATGCTGCTGCTCCATTTTCAACTTCCACCTGACTGTGCTGCTGCTCCAGTTTCAACTGTTCTGCCTTATTATTATTCGACCATGCTGGTCATTTATGAACATTTGAACATCTTGGCAATGTTCTGTTATAATCTCCACCCGGCACAGCCAGAAGAGGACAGGCCACCCCACATAGCCTGGTTCCTCTCTAGGTTTCTTCCTAGGTATTGGCCTTTCTAGGGAGTTTTTCCTAACCACCGTGCTTCTACACCTGCATTGCTTGCTGTTTGGGGTTTTAGGCTGGGTTTCTGTACAGCACTTTGAGATATCAGCTGATGTACGAAGGGCTATAAAAATACATTTGATTTGATTTGATTTGACTCCTATACGAGACTCCTATACGGGACTCCTATACGAGACTCCTATACGGGACTCCTATACAGGACTCCTATACAAGACTCCTATACGAGACTCCTCTACCAGACTCCTGTACGAGACTCCTATACGAGACTCCTATACGGGACTCCTATACAGGACTCCTATACAAGACTCCTATACGAGACTCCTCTACCAGACTCCTGTACCAGACTCCTGTACCAGACTCCTATACAAGACTATATTTATGTCAATTGTTAGGCTCATTGCAATTACTATCTCTGTCATCTTATTAAGACTCATTTGTATTTATGTCAATTGTGCATGGGGTCATTGCATATACTCAAATGCAACACAGAAGATAGACTGTGTGTGTGTGTTAATAACAATTTATAACGAAACAACACTAATAATAACAAGAATAATAATCCACTTGCTATTCCCTTGTTTACAGAGTAGGTGTGCAGCAGTCAAACCCAGTGATGCTATTGGTCTATCCTCATCTACAGTTGTGACACAGACATTCCAGCAAGCATTTTAAAAAGGCAGGCTGCTTATGGACCCACATCAAAACATGCTCAAGACCTCACTGTACCCCTTTCATATTACATTGGAAAGGACATGATGCCATTTCATATTGTTGAGAGGCCCGTCTTTCTGAGGCTGATGAAGGTTGCTGTGCCTCACTACAAAGTGGCCATCACAAACATTATTTTCCAAGACTGAAATCCTAAACCGGTACAACCAGGTTACAGCTGATGTTGGAAAAAGTTTGGCTCAAAAGGCACATGGTTTGGCTGCAACTACTGACCTCTGGACCAGCGAAAGCAGGGGGTGGTTCAACCCTACATCAGCTTCACTTTCCATTACCTCACCCCAGACTGGAACAGGAATCAAACTGCCTGGAAACACACTTCTTCACTATCCATTACCTCACCCCAGACTGGAACAGGAACCAAACTGCCTGGAAACACGGTTCTTCCCAGAAGATCACACGGCTCACATCAGAGAGTTTTTTGAGAATATTCTGGAAGAGTGGAGGGGGGGTCAACAAGAAAGACCCGGTCTGCATAACCACAGTCAACGCAACAAACATGATCAAGGCTTTTGAAGAGTTCCCAGATCTGTGACTTGGGTGCTTTGACCATCATTTGAACCTGGCCATCTCAAAGGCTCTGACAATTCAGAGAGTTTTCACAGCAGTCACCTGGTCCAAGGCTTCACATGGAGCTGGAAGAGAACTGAGAGAAAAAACAAGCTGACCTCAACATGCCTACAGAAAGCTCTGATCCATGATGATGTGGTGACCCGATGTGGGATCTACACACAAGATGCTTGAGTGTTTCCTCAGCCAACAGAAGCCAGTCTGTGCGACACTGGCTGGAGAACGAGGAAAATGGAATCTGATGACCAACGGATGTCGACATAAGTGTCATGGAACAACTGTTCCAACTCCTTGAACCTCTGAGCAAGTTTACAGATGCACTTGCCTCAGAAACACGAGTGACACTGTCAGCCATCAAGCCTGTCCTGGATCACATCACCCGTGATGTTCTGGAGGAAAAGGATACGGAGCCATCCCTGACCAGGGAGATGAAAAGGATACAGAGCCATCCCTGACCAAGGAGATGATACGGAGCCATCCCTGACCGGGGAGAGGATACGGAGCCATCCCTGACCAAGGAGATGATACAGAGCCATCCCTGACCAAGGAGATGATACGGAGCCATCCCTGACCAAGGAGATGATACGGAGCCATCCCTGACCAGGGAGATGATACGGAGCCATCCCTGACCAGGGAGATGATACGGAGCCATCTCTGACCAGGGAGATGATACGGAGCCATCCCTGACCGGGGAGATGATGCAGAGCCATCCCTGACCAAGGAGATGATACGGAGCCATCCCTGACCAGGGAGATGATACGGAGCCATCCATGACCAAGGAGATGATACAGAGCCATCCCTGACCAGGGAGATGATACGGAGCCATCCCTGACCAGGGAGATGATACGGAGCCATCCCTGACCAGGGAGATGATACGGAGCCATCCCTGACCAGGGAGATGATACGGAGCCATCCCTGACCAGGGAGATGATACGGAGCCATCCCTGACCAGGGAGATGAAAAGGATCATGAGAGAAGACCTTTTAACAACAGATACACAGAGAAGGAAAAATTAATCAATGCTTGTTTCATTGACACCAGCTTCAAGAGGAGCTCTTTAGATGAGCAAAAGTTGACACTGACAGCTGTTGTCCAAGAGGCCTTGAAGCTGACAGCTGTGTCCAAGAGGCCATGAAGCTGACAGCTGTGTCCAGGAGGCCTTGAAGCTGACAGCTGTGTCCAAGAGGCCTTGAAGCTGACAGCTGCACAAGTCAGGGAAGAACCACAAAGCACCAGCAGCACCTCCACCACCAACACCCTCACAGCGGCATCGGAGGGGAAAGGCCTGGCTGGGTTGCTGAGAAAGATTACCTCAACAAGGCAGCAGAGAGGTGAAGAGGGTCAGATTCCGACCACCCCAGAAGAAGAGATCAAGGTCTACCTGTCTCTGCCAACCATTCCAGCACCACTTGTGTGATGGAGGGGCCCTGCATCAGAGCTGCCTCACCTTGCCAGGGTTGCCAGGAAGCGTTTGTGCCTCCCAGCAACCAGCATGACATCAGAGAGAGAGTGTTCAGTGCCCAGCGGGCACATTGTCTCCCGTCGCAGATCACTACTTTAACCGGACAAAATAAATATGCTGACATTTTTACATTTCAATCTCAAGTGAACAAATATGCATACAGGCAGGATGTTAGACCAGCATACAGGATGTTAGGCCAGCATACAGGATGTTAGGCCAGCATGCAGGATGTTAGTCCAACATGAAGGATGTTAGGCCAACATGCAGGATGTTAGACCAGCATACAGGATGTTAGGCCAACATACAGGATGTTAGACCAGCATACAGGATGTTAGGCCAGCACGCAGGATGTTAGGCCAAAATCCAGGATGAGACCGGACATACAGTCAGTTCTGTTCATTTGATGTGTTTACATACTTTGTGATGTTATTTTAATGTCAACACCTGCACATTGGATGTGTTTACACATGGTTGTATTGGATGTGTTTACACATGGTTGTATTGGATGTGTTTACACATGGTTGTATTGGATGTGTTTACAGATGGTTGTATTGGATGTGTTTACACATGGTTGTATTGGATGTGTTTACAGATGGTTGTATTGGATGTGTTTACACATGGTTGTATGGTTCTGACATCCACATTGGATGTGTTTACACATGGTTGTATGGTTCTGACATCCACATTGGATGTGTTTACACATGGTTGTATGGTTCTGACATCCACATTGGATGTGTTTACACATGGTTGTATGGTTCTGACATCCACATTGGATGTGTTTACACATGGTTGTATGGTTCTGACATCCACATTGGATGTGTTTACACATGGTTGTATGGTTCTGACATCCACATTGGATGTGTTTACACATGGTTGTATTGTTCTGACATCCACATTGGATGTGTTTACATATGGTTGCATTGGATGTGTTTACATATGGTTGCATTGGATGTGTTTACATGTGGTTGTATTGGATGTGTTTACACATGGTTGTATTGGATGTGTTTACACATGGTTGTATGGTTCTGACATCCACATTGGATGTGTTTACACATGGTTGTATGGTTCTGACATCCACATTGGATGTGTTTACACATGGTTGTATTGGATGTGTTTACACATGGTTGCATTGGATGTGTTTACACATGGTTGTATTGGATGTGTTTACACATGGTTGTATGGTTCTGACATCCACATTGCTTTACTTGTGTTGATTTTATATGCTCATTTGATTTGTTTCCTGAAGGTTGTGTTCATTTAAACCTGCACTGGGGAGACATGTACATCTCCTGGCCACATGGAGCCACATGGAGCCACATGGAGCCACATGGGGCCACATGGAGCCATCTGTAATGTTATTATTTGATTGTTTCTGCCCACAAAGTGCATAATGCTGCTAATTGTAATTGTTGTTGCTTGTTGGTTTTCAATATAAAACTTGGTGAAATGATTTCAGTGTATCAGAACTTGTTTAACATTTCCAGCTGATAACTGGGATATTACTGATAACCATGATAATACTGATAACAGTGATAATACTGAAAACCATGATACTACCTATAACCGTGGTAATACTGATAACCATGATAATACTGATAACAGTGATACTACTGATAACCATGATACTACCTATAACCGTGGTAATACTGATAACCATGGTAATACTGATAACAGTGATAATACTGATAACCATGATACTACCTATAAGCGTGGTAATACTGATAACTGTGATAATACTGAAAACCATGATACTACCTATAACCGCGGTAATACTGATAACCATGGTAACCGTGGTAATACTGATAACGGTGATAATACTGATAACAGTGATAATACTGACAACCATGATACTACCTATAACCGTGGTAATACTGATAACCATGGTAATACTGATAACAGTGATAATACTGATAACCATGATACTACCTATAACCGTGGTAATACTGATAACCATGATAATACTGATACCAGTGATACTACTGATAACAGTGATACTACTGATAACCATGATACTACCTATAACCGTGGTAATACTGATAACCATGATAATACTGATAACAGTGATACTACTGATAACCATGATACTACCTATAACCGTGGTAATACTGATAACCATGATAATACTGATAACAGTGATACTACTGATAACCATGATACTACCTATAACCGTGGTAATACTGATAACCATGATAATACTGATAACAGTGATACTACTGATAACCATGATACTACCTATAACCGTGGTAATACTGATAACCATGATAATACTGATAACAGTGATACTACTGATAACCATGATACTACCTATAACCGTGGTAATACTGATAACCATGGTAATACTGATAACAGTGATAATACTGATAACCATGATACTACCTATAAGCGTGGTAATACTGATAACTGTGATAATACTGAAAACCATGATACTACCTATAACCGCGGTAATACTGATAACCATGGTAACCGTGGTAATACTGATAACGGTGATAATACTGATAACAGTGATAATACTGACAACCATGATACTACCTATAACCGTGGTAATACTGATAACCATGGTAATACTGATAACAGTGATAATACTGATAACCATGATACTACCTATAACCGTGGTAATACTGATAACCATGATAATACTGATAACAGTGATACTACTGATAACAGTGAGACTACTGATAACCATGATACTACCTATAACCGTGATAATACTGATAACAGTGATACTACCTATAACCGTGGTAATACTGATAACAGTGATAATACTGATAACAGTGATACTACTGATAACCATGATATTACCTATAACCATGATAATACTGATAACTGTGATACCACTGATAACCATGATACTACCTATAACCGTGGTAATACTGATAACTGTGGTCACTATAATCGTGATATGCAATGTTTGTACCGTTTCATCTCTACTTGACAGAGAATGCAGGTATGATCTGAACTCTGCTCTTTAACCTCAGCTACATTACATTTCACAAATGGCACCCTTTTCCCTTTATAGTGCACTACTTTTGACCAGAGCCCTATGGGGAATAGTGTACTACACTACATAGGGAATAGGGTGCCGTTTGAGAAGCAACCTCCTTCACATTTCTTATTTACATATCTTTACCGAAGAAAAATATAAACTCAACAAGCAACACAATTATACAATTTTACAGAGTTATAGTTCATAAAAGGAAATCAGTTAATTGAAACAAATGAATTAGGCCCTAATCTATGGATTTCACATGACTGGGTAGGGGTGTAGCCATGGGTGGGGCTGGGAGGGCATAGATCCACCCACTGGGGAGCCAGGCCAGGCCAATCATCATGAGTTTTTCTCCACAAAAGAGATTTATTACAGACTTAAATACTCCTCAGTTTCATCTGCTGTGCCCGGGGGGCTGGTCTCAGATGATCACATCCAGCTTCTTCACCTGTGGGGAGGTCCTGGGCTGGCGTGGTTACACGTGGTCAGCAGTTGTGAAGCCGGTTGGAAGTGCTGCCAAATTCTCTAAAACGACGTTGGTAGAGAAATTAACATTCAAATACTGTATCTGGCAACAGCTCTGGTGGATATTCCTGCAGTAAACGTACCAATTGCATGCCCCCTTAAAACTTGAGACATCTGTGGCATTGTGTTATGTGAGAAAACTGCACATTTTAGAGTGGCCTTTTATTGTCCCCAGCACAAGGTGCACCTGTGTAATGATTGTGTCGGCCTCTCCCTGCTCTGTCTACTGGGTTTTGCTGAGCTTACTTCCTGCAGGAGATTGATAGGTGGGGTAGGAGAGATGGGCGGAGCTGGAAGGGTGGTCAGTGCTGATAGGGCACGCCTGTGAAAGCTCAGCTGTGGCATAAAGCCACCGGTACCCCATTCAGCAAGAGATACCTCTCTCCATGCATATCTTATTGATGTTTCCTTGTGACTTTGGCAGTTGACACCTAATTTATTGACCTTCATGCCTCATCTGATTATTGTTGTGATCGTTGACTTTATTTATAGGATGAATTCATGTGTTGTTTCCCCATTGTTTGTTACAATCTTGAGACAGGTTGTAAGATGAACGTGCTGTTTAATCATTTCGATATGCCACACCTGTCAGGTGGATGGATTACCTTGCAAAAGGAGAAATGCTCACTAACAGGCATGTAAACAAATGTGTACACAACATTGAAGAGAAATAAGACTTTTTGTGCGTAATGAAACATTTCACTGATCTTTTATTTCAGCTCATGAAACATGGGAGCAACACTTTTACATGTTGTGTTTATATATTTGTTCAGTAAGATTCAAACACTTAAAAACTTAAACCGTTAAAGATCTTCGATATCATGATATCCCCCCCCTGGTCGACTTTAACCCCTTTCTTTAATGTCATTTCAGTCACTGTGTTGAACTTTGTGAATCAAACATTAACGTGACCATCACAGAAAAATATGGATCTGTAGGAACCAGTACCAGGCTGCGTCCCAGCTGGTGCCCTATTGCCGATACAGTGCACTGCTCTATAGGGCTGAGCATAGGACCCCATAAGGGATGCAGGCACTGCTCTATAGGGCTGAGCATAGGACCCCATAAGGGATGCAGAGACTGCTCTATAGGGCTGAGCATAGGACCCCATAAGGGATGCAGACACTACTCTATAGGGCTGAGCATAGGACCCCATAAGGGATGCAGACACTACTCTATAGGGCTGAGCATAGGACCCCATAAGGGATGCAGTGCACTGCTCTATAGGGCTGAGCATAGGACCCCATAAGGGATGCAGTGCACTGCTCTATAGGGCTGGGCATAGGACCCCATAAGGGATACAGTGCACTGCTCTATAGGGCTGAACATAGGACCCCATAAGGGATGCATACACTGCTCTATAGGGCTGAGCATAGGACCCCATAAGGGATGCAGAGACTGCTCTATAGGGCTGAGCATAGGACCCCATAAGGGATGCAGTGCACTGCTCTATCGGGCTGGGCATAGGACCCCATAAGGGATGCAGTGCACTGCTCTATAGGGCTGGGCATAGGACCCCATAAGGGATGCAGTGCACTGCTCTATAGGGCTGGGCATAGGACCCCATAAGGGATACAGTGCACTGCTCTATAGGGCTGAACATAGGACCCCATAAGGGATGCATACACTGCTCTATAGGGCTGAGCATAGGACCCCATAAGGGATGCAGAGACTGCTCTATAGGGCTGGGCATAGGACCCCATAAGGGATGCAGTGCACTGCTCTATAGGGCTGAGCATAGGACCCCATAAGGGATGCAGACACTATTAAAGCTGAGTGGTATATATTCAATACAGCTGAATGATATATATATATATATATTTTATACAGCTGATCAAATAAAGGGAAGGTCTTACTAACTTGTTCCTCTGGGACCATTGTTCCTCTGGGAGCATCGACCCCCTCTCCATCTCATTCTGTTCTGGGCGGTCTTCTCCAGCTCGTTCCACCCCATGCCGGTTGTGCTTGTGTTTCTCTAGCTCGTTCCACCCCATGCCTGTTCTCCTTGAGTTTCTCTAGCTTGTTCCACCCCATGCCGGTTCTCCTTGTTTCTCCATCTCCTTCCACCCCATGCCGGTTCTCCTTGTGTTTCTCTAGCTCGTTCCACCCCATGCCGGTTCTCCATGTGTTTCTCCAGCTCGTTCCACCCCATGCCGGTTCTCCTTGTGTTTCTCTAGCTCGTTCCACCCCATGCCGGTTCTCCATGTGTTTCTCCAGCTCCTTCCACCCCATGCTGGTTCTCCTTGTGTTTCTCTAGCTCGTTGCACCCCATGCCGGTTCTCCATGTGTTTCTCCAGCTCGTTCCACCCCATGCCTGTTCTCCTTGTGTTTCTCTAGCTCGTTCCACCCCATGCCGGTTCTCCGTGTGTTTCTCCAGCTCGTTCCACCCCATGCCTGTTCTCCTTGTGTTTCTCTAGTTCGTTCCACCACATGCCTGTTCTCCTTGTTTCTCCAGCTCGTTCCACCCCATGCCGGTTTTCCTTGTTTCTCCAGCTCGTTCCACCCCATGCCGGTTCTCCTTGTGTTTCTCCAGCTCATTCCACCCCATGCCTGTTCTCCTTGTGTTTCTCCAGCTCGTTCCACCCCATGCCGGTTCTCCTTGTGTTTCTCCAGCTCGTTACACCCCATGCCTGTTCTCCTTGTGTTTCTCCAGCTCGTTCCACCCCATGCCGGTTGTCCTTGTTTCTCCAGCTCGTTCCACCCCATGCCGGTTCTCCTTGTTTCTCCAGCTCGTTCCACCCCATGCCGGTTCTCCTTGTGTTTCTCCAGCGGTCCTCTTTTACTCTTGCCTTGTGGGTTCCAGGATATGGTTTCCCTGGTGATGGGTGTGTCATACACAGTCAATGTACAGTAAAGTCTAAATTCTGAATGGTTTCAGATTATCAACCCCACAAAATATGTTACATTAATGAACGACAGACTGTGATGAGAAACGTCATTACTCTCCTTTCAGCTTGGGCAATGCAGCGTTTGCCAGTTTTAATGACATTTCTATTTTGTCCTATCAACATAGCGATGTGTCACCTTTCCCTGGCATAATCAGGCAAACTCAGCCACGTGCACCAGCAACACTCAATTTGGTCACTATATTTGACTGAACAATGTATACCGGCACAACATTCGCGGGGGTAAGGCTATAATGACAAACAATTCTATTATTTGGGGTTGGTTTGTTTTGTGGAGGCTCATTTCAAAGTCCTGAAAAAACAGGTTTTGAGATGAGTGTTGGCATCAGAGCAGAAACAGCAGTATTTCACGGTGCACTGTACACACTCAGGTCCAATACTAAAGAGGAAGATGGTGATTTGTACTGTATAGACCTACAGTACAAATACTTCTTACACTCCTATACAAGAGATCCTCCCTATTTACACTCAATATACATCATATATCATACTCCTCCATACATAAGAGACATATTTTGCCTGTCTACAACCCATAATGTCCCTGTCCAACTCTCTTCTACAACCCATAATGTCCCTGTCCAACTCTCTTCTACAACCCATAATGTCCCTGTCCAGCTCTCGTCTCCAACCCATAATGTCCTTCTCCATCTCTTCTCCAACCCATAATGTCCCTGTCCAGCTCTCTGCTATGTATACCCTGTACTCTACTCTGATTACAACCATACTGTACATCCTGGTCTGCGCCGTATGGCACACTGTCAAGTAACTAACCGTAATTCCAGCAATTTTGTGAGATGTCTTGCAAGGAGTTGTAAACCTGACAGAGAGAAGAGAAGTGGTTTTAGGAGGTGTAAACAACCTGTTGTAAACCCGACAGAGAGAAGAGAAGTGGTTTTAGGAGGTGTACACAACCTGTTGTAAACCCGACAGAGAGAAGAGAAGTGGTTTTAGGAGATGAACACAACCTGTTGTAAATTACAAACGTTGGATAAGAGTGAGAGCAGTTTTTAGTTCTAATTGGTCGAATCTATAACTCTTCCTTTCCAGAGTTCCAGGCTTCTGATTATCAACCAGAAACAACAACTAGAAACAAGTGGCAGGGTAGCCTAGTGGTTAGAGTGTAGAGGTGGCAGGGTAGCCTAGTGGTTAGAGCGTTGGACTAGTAACCGGAAGGTTGCAAGTTCAAACCCCCGAGCTGACAAAGTACAAATCTGTCATTCTGCCCCTGAACTGGCAGTTAACCCACTGTTCCTAGGCTGTCATTGAAAATAAGAATGTGTTCTTAACTGACTTGCCTAGTTAAATAAAGGTAAAAATTAAAAAGTGACATATTTTATACACACACACACACACTCAATCTTCCTTTTTCCCTGCAAACACCTCCGTCTCCAGAGAAACACCCGCCAAAAACAGCCTGTTGTCACAGCCATTGTTTTTCCCAACACTTCACTTCTAGTAAATAGGCAGCTTTCTTTCACTCGTGTTGTGCCATCTCTTAGATTGGTTGTGTCTGCCACGTTTACAAGCCACAATGTAACAGAATTTCTTGCAATGTTTGTTCAGAATAAAGATACTGTCTACGCATCATGTAAAAAAAAAAAGATAGTCACCACTGAATAGATGACTGAATAATAGATGATGATATGACAACATGTTGTTGGCGGGTATTGATCAACACAGAGTAGGACAATGCAGGCACTAGTACTTTGGAAGTGTAAAGAATCTCTTCTTCGTCTGAGGAAGAGCAGTCAAGATCGGACAAAAGAAAAAGAGAATAAATTAAAACCGAAACAGTCCCGTATGGTGCAAACACTGAAATGGAAAATAATCACCCACAACTCAAAATGGGAAAACTAAGTATGGCTCTCAATCAGGGACAACGATAGACAGCTGCCTCTGATTGAGAACCATACCAGGCCAAACACATAGAAACAGAAAATCTAGACCTACAACATAGAATACCCACCCACATCACACCCTGACCAAACTAAAAATAGAAACATACAAAGCAATCTACGGTCAGGACAGGAAGAGCTTAAACATTTCACAAGCCATATTCTTGTGAGCAAACACAACCCAGAACAAATCTGAACCGATTTGGATGTTGAACAGAAATCAAAACAATTTATAACCATTTAAAAGTCCTGGCGGATCCTGGCTGACTGGCGGCTCTGGCGGCTCCTTGCAGACTGGCGGCTCTTTGCAGACTGGAGGCTCTGGCGGCTCCTTGCAGACTGGCGGCTCTGGCGGCTCCTTGCAGACTGGCGGCTCTTTGCAGACTGGAGGCTCTGGCGGCTCCTTGCAGACTGGCGGCTCTGGCGGCTCCTTGCAGACTGGCGGCTCTTTGCAGACTGGAGGCTCTGGTGGCTCCTTGCAGACCGTGCATCCGGAAAGTATTCAGACCCCTTTACTTTTTACACATTTTGTTACGTTACAGCCTTATTCTAAAATTGATTAAATAGTACCCCCCCCCTCATCAATCTACACCCAATACCCCATAATGACAAAACAAAAACAAGTTTAGACATTTTTGTAATCATATAAAATAAAAAAAATATGAAATATCACATTTACATAAGTATTCAGACCCTTTACTCAGTACTTTGTTGAAGCACCTTTGGCAGTGATTACAGCCTTGAGTCTTCTTGGGTATGACGCTACAAGCTTGGCACACCTGTATGTGTGGAGTTTCTCCCATTCTTCTCTGCAGATCCTCTCAAGCTCTATCAGGTTGGGGAGCGTCGCTGCACAGCTATTTTCAGGACTCTCCAGAGATGTTCGATGGGGTTTCAAGTCCGGGCTCTGGCTGGGCCACTCAAGGACATTCAGAGATTTGTCCTGAAGCCACTCCTGCATTGTCTTGGCTGTGTGCTGATGGTTGTTGTCCTGTTGGAAGATGAACCTTTGCCCCCAGTCTGAGCTCCTGAGTGCTCTGGAGCAGGTTTTCTTCAAGGATCTCTCTGTACTTTGCTCCGTTCATCTTTCCCTTGATCCTGACTAGTCTCCCCGTCCCTGCCGCTGAAAGATATCCCAACAGTATGATGCTGCCACCACCATACTTCCTCATAGGGATGGTGCCAGGTGTCCTCCAGACGTGATGCTTGGCATACAGGCCAAAGAGTTCAATCTTGGTTTCATCAGACCACAGAATCTGCTTTCTGGTCCGAGAGTCCTTTATTAGCTTTTTTGGCAAACTCCAAGTGGGCTGTCATGCCTTTTACTGAGGAGTGTCTTCAGTTTGGCCACTCTACCATAAAGGCCTGAGTGGTACAGTGCTGCAGAGATGGTTGTCCTTCTGGAAGGTTCTCCCATCTCCACAGAGGAACTCTGGAGCTATGTCAGTAACCATCAGGTTCTTGGTCACCTCCCTGACCAAAGCCCTTCTCCCCCGATTGCTCAGTTTGGCCGGGCGGCCAGCTCTAGGAAGAGTTTTGGTGGTTCCAAACTTCTTCCATTTAAGAATGATGGAAGCCACTATGTTATTGGGTACCTTCAATGCTGCAGAAATGTATTGGTACCCTTCCCCAGATCTGTGCCTCGACATAATCCTGTCTCGGAGCCCTTTCCAAATCATGTCCAATCAATTGAATTTACCACAGGTGGAATCCAATCCAATTATAGACATTTTTCAAGAATGATCAATGGAAACAGGATGCACCTGAGCTCAATTTCAAGTGTCATAGCAAAGGGTCTGAATACTTATGTCAATAAGGTATGTTTAAAAAAAAAATGTTTTATACATTTGGAAACATTTCTAAAAACCTGTTTTTGCTTTGAGGTAGTGTATTGTGATGTCATTATGGGGTATTGTGATGTCATTATGAGGTATTGTGTGTAGATTGATGAGGAAAACATGTATTTAATCCATTTTAGAATAAGGCTGTACGTTACAAAACGTTACAAAATGTGGAAAAAGTCAAGGGGTCTGAATACTTTCCAAATGCACTGTACATGTTGGAAGGTTTACACTTTAGTTTTTGCTCTAAAGCAAACATACATTTACATCTGCCAAGAGACCAGAGGTGGCATAACGGAGTGCTCGGGTTTGGGGTGTAGGGTTTGAGCATAGGGGCGGCAGGGTAGCCTAGTGGTTAGAGCGTTGGACTAGTAACCGGAAGGCTGCAAGTTCAAACCCCCGAGCTGATGTCGTTCTGCCCCTGAACAAGCAGTTAACCCACTGTTCCTAGGCCGTCATTGAAAATAAGAATTTGTTCTTAACTGACTTGCCTAGTATAATAAAGTTTAAATAAAAGAATTGCCTGAAGGTAGGGCAGTTCAGTTCCTCTTGCTGCTACGTAGTCTTGTAGTGGATGCGAGCTTCGACTGGAAGCCAGTGGAGGACATGGGAGAACTCTGGAAGACTGAACACCAGGCTGACTGCAGCATTCTGGATAAATTACAATGGTTTAAGCGGGGATCCCCACAAACAGTGAGTTGCAGTAGTCTAGACGGGAGATGACAAGAGCCTGGATTAGGACTTGTACCGTTTCCTGTATGAGGTAGGGTCGTCCTGTATGAGGTAGGGTCGTACTCCACGAATGTTGTAGAGCATGAAACTGCAGGAGCAGGCCACTGCTTTGATGTTCGCAGAGTACAACAGGGTGTGGTTCAGGGTTCTTTGCACTCTGGTAGGGCAACACTATGGAGTTGTCAACCGTCATGGAGGAGTCTTTGAGCGGACAGGCCTTCACAGGGGGGAAGAGCAGCTCAGTCTTGTTGAGGTTGAGCTTGAGGAGGAGGGCCGACATCCAAGCTGAGATATCTGCCAGGCACACAGAAATGCGTATCGCCACCTGGGAGTCAAAAGGGGAAAGGAGAAAAGCAGTTGAGTGTCATCCGCATATCAATGATAGGAGATACAATGTGCAGATACGATGGAGCCGAGTGACTTTGTGTATAGAGAGAAGTGGAGGGGGCCTAGAACCGAGCCCTGGGGGACACCAGTAGTGAGAGTATGTGGTGCAGACACATCCTCTCCACATCACCTAGAAGGAGCGGCCTGCCAGGTAGGTATGCAATTCAAGAGTGTGCAGAGCCTGAGACGCCCAGCCCTAAGAGGGTGGAGAGGAGGATCTGACAGAGCCTGAGACGCCCAGCCCTGAGAGGGTGGAGAGGAGGCAGAGCCTGAGATGCCCAGACCTGAGAGGGTGGAGAGGAGGATCTGACAGAGCCTGAGATGCCCAGCCCTGAGAGGGTGGAGAGGAGGACCTGATAGAGCCTGAGATGCCCAGACCTGAGAGGGTGGAGAGGAGGACCTGATAGAGCCTGAGATGCCCAGCCCTGAGAGGGTGGAGAGGAGGCAGAGCCTGAGATGCCCAGACCTGAGAGGGTGGAGAGGAGGATCTGATAGAGCCTGAGACGCCCAGCCCTGAGAGGGTGGAGAGGAGGACCTGATAGAGCCTGAGATGCCCAGCCCTGAGAGGGTGGAGAGTAGGACCTGATAGAGCCTGAGATGCCCAGCCCTTAGAGGGTGAAGAGGAGGATCTGACAGAGCCTGAGATGCCCAGACCTGAGAGGGTGGAGAGGAGGATCTGACAGAGCCTGAGATGCCCAGCCCTGAGAGGGTGGAGAGGAGGATCTGACAGAGCCTGAGATGCCCAGCCCTGAGACGGTGGAGAGGAGGATCTGACAGAGCCTGAGATGCCCAGACCTGAGAGGGTGGAGAGGAGGATCTGATAGAGCCTGAGATGCCCAGCCCTGAGAGGGTGGAGAGGAGGACCTGATAATTCAAGGTGTCGAAGGCAGTGGATAAATATAGAGTTGGAAAGAAATGAAGCGAAGGCCGACAGTGCGAGGTTGAAGATGCCAAGTACAAAGAGTGGTGAGAAAATGAGCTTATCAAGGTGTAAAGCTCATTGAGGAACTCTCTAAGGGCACCTGGTGGGTTATAGATGACAATAATGTTAAGCTTGAAGTGGACAAGAGACAGTGACAGCATGGAACTCAAATGAGGAGATGGACAGGTGAGGAGGGAGAAAAGAGAAAATCTCCAGTTAGGAGAAATTACTCGCCCTGTTCCACGAACACTGCCACGATCAGATGTTCTCAGACTATGAGAGAAAAGGAGGTCAAATGAAGAGAGAGTAGCAGTGTTCTCTGGGGTGAGCGATGTCTCCATCAGGGCCAAAAAGTCTAGGGACTGAAGGGCAGCATAGGCTGAGATGAACTCTGTGTTCTTGACCGCAGATCGGCAGTTCAAACCACTGCCGGAGGCCAGGAATGACTCATGGGTTGTGCGCGCAGGGTACACTAAATTAGAAGGATTGCAGCCAAGGGGTGGGTAGCGTCTGTAAAGCCTACAGGGAGAGGAGCGAACTGGGATTGAAAACACACACATGGTTGCCAAAGCTACAAAAGAGCAAAATGAGATCATCTGTAAATAACTAGTTAAGATACTGAAGTGAGAGAGTCTTCCTCTATTTCCTTCCTCGAACAACTCGGCAGAACCGTCTTTGTTTCAGCAACGGCCTTAGTTTTGCCGACGAGACCCAGACCCCTCTTTAAATGCTGCTGCTACTCTCTTTTTATTATCTATGCATAGTCACTTTAACTCTACCTACATGTACATAATACCTCAATTACCTAGACTAACCTGTACCCCCTGTATATAGCCTCCACATTGACTCTGTACCGGTACCCCCTGTATATAGCCTCCACATTGACTCTGTACCGGTACCCCCTGTATATAGCTTCCACAGACTCTGTACCGGTACCCCCTGTATATAGCCTCCACACTGACTCTGTACCGGTACCCCCTGTATATAGCTTCCACAGACTCTGTACCGGTACCCCCTGTATATAGCCTCCACATTGACTCTGTACCGGTACCCCCTGTATATAGCCTCCACATTGACTATGTACCGGTACCCCCTGTATATAGCCTCCACATTGACTCTGTACCATTACCCCCTGTATATAGCCTCCACATTGACTCTGTACCATTACCCCCTGTATATAGCCTCCACATTGACTCTGTACCGGTACCCCCTGTATATAGCCTCCACATTGACTCTGTACCATTACCCCCTGTATATAGCCTCCACATTGACTCTGTACCGGTACCCCCTGTATATAGCCTCCACATTGACTCTGTACCATTACCCCCTGTATATAGCCTCCACATTGACTCTGTACCGGTACCCCCTGTATATAGCCTCCACACTGACTCTGTACCATGTATATAGCCTCCACATTGACTCTGTACCGGTACCCCCTGTATATAGCCTCCACATTGACTCTGTACCGGTACCCCCTGTATATAGCCTCCACATTGACTCTGTACCGGTACCCCCTGTATATAGCCTCCACATTGACTCTGTACCGGTACCCCCTGTATATAGCCTCCACATTGACTCTGTACCATTACCCCCTGTATATAGCCTCCACATTGACTCTGTACCGGTACCCCCTGTATATAGCCTCCACATTGACTCTGTACCGGTACCCCCTGTATATAGCCTCCACATTGACTCTGTACCGGTACCCCCTGTATATAGCCTCCACATTGACTCTGTACCGGTACCCCCTGTATATAGCCTCCACATTGACTCTATACCGGTATCCCCTGTATATAGCCTCCACATTGACTCTGTACTGTAACACCCTGTATATAGTCTCCACATTGACTCTGTACCGGTACCCCCTGTATATAGCCTCCACATTGACTCTATACCGGTACCCCCTGTATATAGCCTCCACATTGACTCTATACCGGTACCCCCTGTATATAGCCTCCACATTGACTCTGTACCGGTACCCCCTGTATATAGCCTCCACATTGACTATGTACCGGTACCCCCTGTATATAGCCTCCACATTGACTCTGTACCATTACCCCCTGTATATAGCCTCCACATTGACTCTGTACCATTACCCCCTGTATATAGCCTCCACATTGACTCTGTACCGGTACCCCCTGTATATAGCCTCCACATTGACTCTGTACCATTACCCCCTGTATATAGCCTCCACATTGACTCTGTACCGGTACCCCCTGTATATAGCCTCCACATTGACTCTGTACCATTACCCCCTGTATATAGCCTCCACATTGACTCTGTACCGGTACCCCCTGTATATAGCCTCCACACTGACTCTGTACCATGTATATAGCCTCCACATTGACTCTGTACCGGTACCCCCTGTATATAGCCTCCACATTGACTCTGTACCGGTACCCCCTGTATATAGCCTCCACATTGACTCTGTACCGGTACCCCCTGTATATAGCCTCCACATTGACTCTGTACCGGTACCCCCTGTATATAGCCTCCACATTGACTCTGTACCATTACCCCCTGTATATAGCCTCCACATTGACTCTGTACCGGTACCCCCTGTATATAGCCTCCACATTGACTCTGTACCGGTACCCCCTGTATATAGCCTCCACATTGACTCTGTACCGGTACCCCCTGTATATAGCCTCCACATTGACTCTGTACCGGTACCCCCTGTATATAGCCTCCACATTGACTCTATACCGGTATCCCCTGTATATAGCCTCCACATTGACTCTGTACTGTAACACCCTGTATATAGTCTCCACATTGACTCTGTACCGGTACCCCCTGTATATAGCCTCCACATTGACTCTATACCGGTACCCCCTGTATATAGCCTCCACATTGACTCTATACCGGTACCCCCTGTATATAGCCTCCACATTGACTCTATACCGGTACCCCCTGTATATAGCCTCCACATTGACTCTGTACTGTAACACCCTGTATATAGTCTCCACATTGACTCTGTACCGGTACCCCCTGTATATAGTCTCCACATTGACTCTGTACCGGTACCCCCTGTATATAGCCTCCACATTGACTCTGTACCGGTACCCCCTGTATATAACCTCCACATTGACTCTGTACCGGTACCCCCTTTATATAGTCTCCACATTGACTCTGTACCGGTACCCCCTGTGTAAAGCCTCCACATTGACTCTGTACCGGTACCCCCTGTATATAGCCTCCACATAGACTCTGTACCGGTACCCCCTGTATATAGCCTCCACATTGACTCTGTACCGTAATACCCTGTATATAGCCTCCACATTGACTCTGTACCGGTACACCCTGTATATAGCCTCCACATTGACTCTGTACCGGTACCCCCTGTATATAGCCTCCACATTGACTCTGTACCGGTACCTCCTGTATATAGCCTCCACATTGACTCTGTACCGGTACCCCCTGTATATAGCCTCCACATTGACTCTGTACCGGTACCTCCTGTATATAGCCTCCACATTGACTCTGTACCGGTACCCCCTGTATATAGCCTCCACATTGACTCTGTACCGGTACCTCCTGTATATAGCCTCCACATTGACTCTGTACTGGTACCCCCTGTATATAGCCTCCACATTGACTCTGTACCGGTACCTCCTGTATATAGCCTCCACATTGACTCTGTACCGGTACCCCCTGTATATAGCCTCTACTACACCTGTTGTATTCATAATTTCACTGTAAGGTCTACTACACCTGTTGTATTCAGCATTTCACTGTAAGGTCTACTACACCTGTTGTATTCATAATTTCACTGTAAGGTCTACTACACCTGTTGTATTCAGCATTTCACTGTAAGGTCTACTACACCTGTTGATTTCAGCATTTCACTGTAAGGTCTACCTACATCTGTTGTATTCAGCATTTCACTGTACGGTCTACTACACCTGTTGTATTCAGTATTTCACTGTAAGGTCTACTACACCTGTTGTATTCAGCATTTCACTGTAAGGTCTACTACACCTGTTGTATTCAGCATTTCACTGTAAGGTCTACTACACCTGTTGTATTCAGCAATTCACGGTAAGGTCTACTACACCTGTTGTATTCAGCATTGCACTGTAAGGTCTACTACACCTGTTGTATTCATCATTTCACTGTAAGGTCTACTACACCTGTTGTATTCAGCATTTCACTGTAAGGTCTACTACACCTGTTGGATTCAGCATTTCACTGTAAGGTCTACCTACACCTGTTGTATTCAGCATTTCACTGTAAGGTCTACTACACCTGTTGTATTCATCATTTCACTGTAAGGTCTACCTACACCTGTTGTATTCAGCATTTCACTGTAAGGTCTACCTACACCTGTTGTATTCATCATTTCACTGTAAGGTCTACTACACCTGTTGTATTCATCATTTCACTGTAAGGTCTACCTACACCTGTTGTATTCAGCATTTCACTGTAAGGTCTACTACACCTGTTGTATTCATCATTTCACTGTGAGGTCTACTACACCTGTTGTATTCAGCATTTCACTGTAAGGTCTACTACACCTGTTGTATTCAGCATTTCACTGTGAGGTCTACTACACCTGTTGTATTCATCATTTCACTGTGAGGTCTACCTACACCTGTTGTATTCGGCATTTCACTGTGAGGTCTACCTACACCTGTTGTATTCAGCATTTCACTGTAAGGTCTACTACACCTGTTGTATTCAGCATTTCACTGTGAGGTCTACTACACCTGTTGTATTCATCATTTCACTGTGAGGTCTACCTACACCTGTTGTATTCGGCATTTCACTGTGAGGTCTACCTACACCTGTTGTATTCATCATTTCACTGTGAGGTCTACCTACACCTGTTGTATTCATCATTTCACTGTAAGGTCTACTACACCTGTTGTATTCATCATTTCACTGTGAGGTCTACCTACACCTGTTGTATTCATCATTTCACTGTGAGGTCTACCTACACCTGTTGTATTCATCATTTCACTGTGAGGTCTACCTACACCTGTTGTATTCGGCATTTCACTGTGAGGTCTACCTACACCTGTTGTATTCGGCATTTCACTGTGAGGTCTACCTACACCTGTTGTATTCATCATTTCACTGTGAGGTCTACTACACCTGTTGTATTCGGCATTTCACTGTAAGGTCTACTACACCTGTTGTATTCATCATTTCACTGTGAGGTCTACTACACCTGTTGTATTCATCATTTCACTGTGAGGTCTACTACACCTGTTGTATTCATCATTTCACTGTGAGGTCTACTACACCTGTTGTATTCATCATTTCACTGTGAGGTCTACTACACCTGTTGTATTCGGCATTTCACTGTAAGGTCTACTACACCTGTTGTATTCATCATTTCACTGTGAGGTCTACTACACCTGTTGTATTCAGCATTTCACTGTGAGGTCTACTACACCTGTTGTATTCGGCATTTCACTGTGAGGTCTACCTACACCTGTTGTATTCGGCATTTCACTGTGAGGTCTACCTACACCTGTTGTATTCATCATTTCACTGTGAGGTCTACTACACCTGTTGTATTCGGCATTTCACTGTAAGGTCTACTACACCTGTTGTATTCATCATTTCACTGTGAGGTCTACTACACCTGTTGTATTCATCATTTCACTGTGAGGTCTACTACACCTGTTGTATTCATCATTTCACTGTGAGGTCTACTACACCTGTTGTATTCATCATTTCACTGTGAGGTCTACTACACCTGTTGTATTCGGCATTTCACTGTAAGGTCTACTACACCTGTTGTATTCAGCATTTCACTGTAAGGTCTACTACACCTGTTGTATTCATCATTTCACTATAAGGTCTACTACACCTGTTGTATTCAGCATTTCACTGTGAGGTCTACTACACCTGTTGTATTCGGCATTTCACTGTAAGGTCTACTACACCTGTTGTATTCAGCATTTCACTGTGAGGTCTACTACACCTGTTGTATTCAGCATTTCACTGTAAGGTCTACTACACCTGTTGTATTCAGCATTTCACTGTAAGGTCTACTACACCTGTTGTATTCGGCATTTCACTGTAAGGTCTACTACACCTGTTGTATTCAGCATTTCACTGTAAGGTCTACTACACCTGTTGTATTCGGCATTTCACTGTAAGGTCTACTACACCTGTTGTATTCAGCATTTCACTGTAAGGTCTACTACACCTGTTGTATTCAGCATTTCACTGTGAGGTCTACTACACCTGTTGTATTCAGCATTTCACTGTTAGGTCTACTACACCTGTTGTATTCAGCATTTCACTGTTAGGTCTACTACACCTGTTGTATTCGGCATTTCACTGTAAGGTCTACTACACCTGTTGTATTCAGCATTTCACTGTTAGGTCTACTACACCTGTTGTATTCAGCATTTCACTGTTAGGTCTACTACACCTGTTGTATTCAGCATTTCACTGTAAGGTCTACTACACCTGTTGTATTCGGCATTTCACTGTAAGGTCTACCTACACCTGTTGTATTCGGCATTTCACTGTAAGGTCTACTACACCTGTTGTATTCATCATTTCACTGTAAGGTCTACTACACCTGTTGTATTCATCATTTCACTGTAAGGTCTACTACACCTGTTGTATTCAGCATTTCACTGTAAGGTCTACTACACCTGTTGTATTCAGCATTTCACTGTAAGGTCTACTACACCTGTTGTATTCAGCATTTCACTGTAAGGTCTACCTACACCTGTTGTATTCAGCATTTCACTGTAAGGTCTACTACACCTGTTGTATTCAGCATTTCACTGTAAGGTCTACCTACACCTGTTGTATTCAGCATTTCACTGTAAGGTCTACTACACCTGTTGTATTCAGCATTTCACTGTAAGGTCTACCTACACCTGTTGTATTCAGCATTTCACTGTAAGGTCTACCTACACCTGTTGTATTCAGCATTTCACTGTAAGGTCTACTACACCTGTTGTATTCAGTATTTCACTGTAAGGTCTACTACACCTGTTGTATTCAGCATTTCACTGTAAGGTCTACCTACACCTGTTGTATTCAGCATTTCACTGTAAGGTCTACTACACCTGTTGTATTCAGCATTTCACTGTAAGGTCTACTACACCTGTTGTATTCAGTATTTCACTGTAAGGTCTACTACACCTGTTGTATTCAGCATTTCACTGTGAGGTCTACTACACCTGTTGTATTCAGCATTTCACTGTTAGGTCTACTACACCTGTTGTATTCGGCATTTCACTGTAAGGTCTACTACACCTGTTGTATTCGGCATTTCACTGTAAGGTCTACTACACCTGTTGTATTCGGCATTTCACTGTAAGGTCTACTACACCTGTTGTATTCATCATTTCACTGTAAGGTCTACTACACCTGTTGTATTCATCATTTCACTGTGAGGTCTACTACACCTGTTGTATTCAGCATTTCACTGTAAGGTCTACTACACCTGTTGTATTCAGCATTTCACTGTAAGGTCTACTACACCTGTTGTATTCAGCATTTCACTGTAAGGTCTACCTACACCTGTTGTATTCAGCATTTCACTGTAAGGTCTACTACACCTGTTGTATTCAGCATTTCACTGTAAGGTCTACCTACACCTGTTGTATTCAGCATTTCACTGTAAGGTCTACTACACCTGTTGTATTCAGCATTTCACTGTAAGGTCTACCTACACCTGTTGTATTCAGCATTTCACTGTAAGGTCTACCTACACCTGTTGTATTCAGCATTTCACTGTAAGGTCTACTACACCTGTTGTATTCAGTATTTCACTGTAAGGTCTACTACACCTGTTGTATTCAGCATTTCACTGTAAGGTCTACCTACACCTGTTGTATTCAGCATTTCACTGTAAGGTCTACTACACCTGTTGTATTCAGCATTTCACTGTAAGGTCTACTACACCTGTTGTATTCAGTATTTCACTGTAAGGTCTACTACACCTGTTGTATTCAGCATTTCACTGTAAGGTCTACCTACACCTGTTGTATTCAGCATTTCACTGTAAGGTCTACTACAACTGTTGTATTCAGCATTTCACTGTAAGGTCTACTACACCTGTTGTATTCAGCATTTCACTGTAAGGTCTACTACACCTGTTGTATTCAGCATTTCACTGTAAGGTCTACTACACCTGTTGTATTCAGCATTTCACTGTAAGGTCTACTACACCTGTTGTATTCAGCATTTCACTGTAAGGTCTAAGGACAAATAACATTTGATTTAGATTTAAGACCACCACTAACAGATGCCACTTGGAAACCACGGGAGACTGAAGTACTAACACTAATAGCTAATTACCTAGAAGAGGTGAAGATCACAACTCCCTGCACTAATTGCTGACTGCCTAGGAGATGTGAAACCACTCCCCCTCCAATACACCCACTAATTACCAACACGTGTCACAAATTGCCCCGCCCCTTGATCCTGGTTGATGTGTCAACAACTATCTGCAAGTTATGATCAGTCAGCAGTTCACACACCAAGTAGACCACTGGGAAGACAGGCAGCACTTAAAGTAGTTGGACCTAGCTAGCAAAAAGACAGTACTAGACCACAACAGATAAAGACATCACTTCTGGAGTAGATGGACCTAGCTATCAAAAAGACAGTACTAGACCACAACAGATACAGACATCACTTCTGGAGTAGATGGACCTAGCTAGCAAAAAGACAGTACTAGACCACAACAGATACAGACATCAATTCTGGAGTAGATGGACCTAGCTAGCAAAAAGACAGTACTAGACCACAACAGATACAGACATCACTTCTGGAGATACCAGGAGTCCTCTAGCTATAGAATGAAGCACAATTGTTGCGTTGTCCCTGAGTGAGCATCAAACATAATGTTTTCTCCTTAAATGCAAAAGCATATTTCTGAGCAATTTCAATATTCATTGTTGCATTGTCAGAGATCCAACAAAATGTATGTGATTGTAAAGGGGTGAGTGTTTATCCTCTTTTTGAAAAAGAAATCTCTTCAAAGTTGAAGTAAATAGACTTGGGGAGGATATGAAAGCCAGTTGTGGTTTGAATTAGCCTAAATTGAGATGGGAACAGAACTGAGAGGTAGAGAGAGAGAGTGAGAATTCCACAGCCCACATTGAGTTAGTGAATTCACAGAGGAAAGCTTCTCTCACATTCATCTGAAACACAAAGGCGTAGAGAGGGAGGCCTCTGCGTCGGAGCTGCTGTTATGAGATATGTTTGTTTGTTAAAACGCATTAACATCTTGGCACCATTTTAGTTCTGTTTCTCTCCTTTTCTCCTTCTGCCTTTAAAAAAAAAAAGACCAAGTGACAGACCAGGAACTATCTAATTACAACATTATGTGGAGGTCTGAGCTGAGTCAGGGATTACTGTAGACTGACTGGGGGTCTGAGCTGAGTCAGGGATTACTGTAGACTGACTGGAGTTCTGAGCTGAGTCAGGGATTACTGTAGACTGACTGGAGTTCTGAGCTGAGTCAGGGATTACTGTAGACTGGCTGGAGGTCTGACCTGAGTCAGGGATTACTGTAGACTGGCTGGAGGTCTGAGCTGAGTCAGGGATTACTGTAGACTGACTGGGGGTCTGAGCTGAGTCAGGGATTACTGTAGACTGAGCTGAGTCAGGGATTAGTGTAGACTGGCTGGAGGTCTGAGCTGAGTCAGGGATTACTGTAGATTGATCTGAATCAGGGAATACTGTAGACTGACTGGAGGTCTGAGCTGAGTCAAGGATTACTGTAGACTGAGCTGAGTCAGGGATTACTGTAGACTGGCTGGAGGTCTGAGCTGAGTCAAGGATTACTGTAGACTGAGCTGAGTCAGGGAATACTGTAGACTGGCTGGAGGTCTGAGCTGAGTCAAGGATTACTGTAGACTGAGCTGAGTCAGGGATTACTGTAGACTGACTGACAGTCATAGGATGCATCTGAAACGGCACTCTATTCCCTGTATAGTGCACCATTTTAGACCAGAGCCCTATTCCCTATATAGTGCACCATTTTAGACCAGAGCCCTATTCCCTATATAGTGCACTATTTTAGACCAGAGCTCTATAGGGAATAGGTTGCCATTTGGGACGGAGACAAAGTCACATCATTGGTTCTCTTCCCCTGGGGGAAGATGATGACCCAGATATTCCTGTCAGACATTTTATGATTGTCTCACACGCCCCGCGTGGCACCGCGTATTAAGGCACCATAGAAGAAGATCCACTTCCTCTCACTGAGATAGTGGAGGTGAAGCAGCTGGTTACAGGTTACGCCTGCCTTCGCCTCATATTGATACGATGGGGAAACTTTTTAAATTGCTTCACTTTTCTGCCTTTGATCATCTTGATTTCCTATTTTCACATTGCATGCAAGATCAAATCCCCCGAGCTGACAAGGTACAAATCTGTCGTTCTGCCCCTGAACAAGGCAGTTAACCCACTGTTCCCCAATATTTTAAAAATATCCACAATGGCACTCTGTTCACTACATAGGACCAGGGCCCATCATATTCCCTACACAAGAGCACTACATTTGACCAGGGCCCAACATAAGAGCACTACATTTGACCATGGCCCATCATATTCCCTACATAAGAGCACTACATATGACCAGGGCCCAACATAAGAGCACTACATTTGACCAGGGCCCATCATATTCCCTACTTAAATAAGAGCACGACATTGACCAGGGCCCATCATATTCCCTACATAAGAGCACTACATTTGACCAGGGCCCATCATATGCCCTACATTAGAGCAATACACTGACCAGGGCCCATCATAAGAGCACTAAATTTGACCAGGGCCCATCATAAGAGCACTACATTTGACCAGGGCCCATCATATTCCCTACATAAGAGCACGACATTGACCAGGGCCCATCATATTCCCTACATAAGAGCACTACATTTGACCAGGGCCCATCATATTCCCAACATAAGAGCACTACATTTGACCAGGGCCCAACATAAGAGCACTACATTTGACCAGGGCCCATCATATTCACTACTTAAATAAGAGCACGACATTGACCAGGGCCCATCATATTCCCAACATAAGAGCACTGCATTTGACCAGGGCCCATCATATTCCCTACATAAGAGCACTACATTTGACCAGGGCCCATCATATCCCCTACATAAGAGCACTACATTTGACCAGGGCCCATCATATTCCCTACTTAAATAAGAGCACTGCATTTGACCAGGGCCCATCATATTCCCTACATAAGAGCACTGCATTTGACCAGGGCCCATCATATTCCCAACATAAGAGCACTACATTTGACCAGGGCCCAACATAAGAGCACTACATTTGACCATGGCCCATCATATCCCCTACATAAGAGCACTACATTTGACCAGGGCCCATCATATCCCCTACATAAGAGCACTACATTTGACCAGGGCCCATCATATTCCCTACTTAAATAAGAGCACTGCATTTGACCAGGGCCCATCATATTCCCTACATAAGAGCACTGCATTTGACCAGGGCCCATCATATTCCCAACATAAGAGTACTACATTTGACCAGGGCCCAACATAAGAGCACTACATTTGACCATGGCCCCTCATATCCCCTACATAAGAGCACTACATTTGACCAGGGCCCATCATATTCCCAACATAAGAGCACTGCATTTGACCAGGGCCCATCATATTCCCTACATAAGAGCACTGCATTTGACCAGGGCCCATCATATTCCCAACATAAGAGCACTACATTTGACCAGGGCCCAACATAAGAGCACTACATTTGACCATGGCCCATCATATCCCCTACATAAGAGCACTACATTTGACCAGGGCCCATCATATCCCCTACATAAGAGCACTACATTTGACCAGGGCCCATCATATTCCCTACATAAGAGCACTGCATTTGACCAGGGCCCATCATATTCCCTACATAAGAGCACTGCATTTGACCAGGGCCCATCATATTCCCAACATAAGAGTACTACATTTGACCAGGGCCCAACATAAGAGCACTACATTTGACCATGGCCCATCATATCCCCTACATAAGAGCACTACATTTGACCATGGCCCATCATATTCCCTACATAAGAGCACTACATTTGACCAGGGCCCAACATAAGAGCACTACATTTGACCATGGCCCATCATATCCCCTACATAAGAGCACTACATTTGACCATGGCCCATCATATTCCCTACTTAAATAAGAGCACGACATTGACCATGGCCCATCATATTCCCTACTTAAATAAGAGCACGACATTGACCACGGCCCATCATATTCCCTACATAAGAGCACTACATTTGACCAGGGCCCATCATATTCCCAACATAAGAGCACTACATATGACCAGGGCCCATCATATTCCCAACATAAGAGCACTACATATGACCAGGGCCCATCATATTCCCTACATAAGAGCACTACATATGACCAGGGCCCATCATATTCCCTACATAAGAGCACTACATATGACCAGGGCCCATCATATTCCCTACATAAGAGCACGACATTGACTAGGGCCCATCATATTCCCTACATAAGAGCACTACATATGACCAGGGCCCATCATATTCCCTACACAAGAGCACTACATTTGACCAGGGCCCAACATAAGAGCACTACATTTGACCAGGGCCCATCATAAGAGCACGACATTGACTAGGGCCCATCATATCCCCTACATAAGAGCACGACATTGACTAGGGCCCATCATATTCCCTACATAAGAGCACTACATTTGACCAGGGCCCTTAGTGCTCTGATCAAAAGCCCAATAGTCTGGTCAAATGTAGTCTACTAAGTAAGGAATGGGGTTCCAGTATAGCCACTGTCTCTGCCTGTCTGTCCTCAGGTGCTTAGTTGTCCTGCTTTGTGCCTCATGAAACCCAGGAGATTGGCTGCCTTGGCTCTCGCCTCGGTCCACCAGTGCCTGCCTTGATCCAGCCTCGGTCCAGCAACGGTCCAGCCTCGGTCCAGTCTTGGTCCAGCCTTGGTCCACCCTCGGTCCAGCAACGGTTCAGCCTCGGTCCAGCCCTGGTCCAGCCTCGGTCCAGTCTTGGTCCAGCCTTGGTCCACCCTCGGTCCAGCAACGGTTCAGCCTCGGTCCAGCCTTGGTCCAGCCTCGGTCCAGTCTTGGTCCAGCACCGGTCCACCAGTGCCTGCCTCGGTCCTTCATCGGTCCGCTAGTGCCAGCCTCGGTCCACCAGTGCCAGCCTCAGTCCAGCCTTGGTCCACCAGTGCCTCCCTCGTTCCAGCCTCGGTCCACCAGTGCCAGTCTCAGTCCAGCCTCGGTCCACCAGTGCCAGTCTCAGTCCAGGCTCGGTCCACCAGTGCCAGCCTCGGTCAAGCCTCGGTCCACATGTGCCAGGCTCGGTCCAGCCTCGGTCCGCCAGTCTCGGTCCATCCTCGGTCCAGACTTGGTCCAGCCCCAGTCCACCAGTGCCTGCCTCGGTCCAGCCTCGGTCCACCAGTACCAGTCTCAGTTCAGTCTTTGTCCACCCTCAGTCCACCAGTGCCTGCCTCGGTCCAGCCTCGGTCCACCAGTGCCTGCCTCGGTCCACCAGTGCCAGCCTCGGTCCAGCCTCGGTCCACCAGTGCCAGCCTCGGTCCAGCCTCGGTCCACCAGTGCCAGCCTCGGTCCAGCCTCTAGTTATCTTCCTTTCTAGGGAGTTTTTCCTAGCCACCGAGCTTCTACCTCTGCATTGCTTGCTGTTTGGGGTTTTAGGCTGGATTTCTGTATAGCACATTGTGACATCTGCTGATGTAAAAAGGGCTTTGTAAATACATTTGATTGATTGATCCAACAGGCCTCACAACCGCAGGTCACATGTAACCACGCCAGCCCAGGACCTCCACATCTGGCTTCTTCACCTGCGGGACAGTCTGGAGACCAGCTACCCAGACAGTTGATGAAACGGAGGAGTATTTATGTCTCTGATAAAGCCCTTTTGTGAGTAAAAACTCATTCTGATTGGCTGAACCGCTGCCCAGTCATGTGAAATCCATAGATTAGGGCCTAATTCTGTCAAATGACTTATTTCCTTTATATGAAGTGTAGTTTTGTTCAGTATATACACTACATCAGGGGTTCTTAAACTTGTTCAGCCTTGGACCCAAATGAGAAATTCTGTTTTCCTGGGACCCAAGTTTACAAAAACATGCACTATATGTAGATATCAGTACATTTCATTGCCCTTATGCCCATTAAACAAATGCTACATAGACAAATAGCAATTATATGAAATTACCATATAAATAGCTATTCATGTTTATTTTCCCACGTTAAAAATACTCTTACATATGTGTCTAGGTTGGAACTGTTGCTGTTCAAATACAACGAATCATTTTTATTCTGAACTGGAATACACTGATTGACGCAAGATGATTTGAGGCTGAGAAACTGACTGAGAAAGCAGCAGATGTTCTGATCCAGTTTGGCACAACGTACCTGTAGCAGTCAGGGTTCTCAACTGTCAACAACGGAGCCCAGAATATACCTGCTAGTTGAAAACCCTCAACCAGTCACACACCTCTCATTAGGACGGTGTGTTTGTGTGTGTTTTCTGGTCTATATCTGTGTGATGTTATCAATCAGTTTATTCCAGTTCAGAATAAAAATTATTCCATTTATTTTAACAGCAACTGTTTTTCCCCCCACATCTTCATCTGTAATGTTACGTAGGGTTGCACTCTCCGTAGCTAGATAGCTTGCTTTGGCTAACGTTAGCTAGCTAGCTATTGGCTGTGTACAAGGGGATTGTTTGAAAGAGAAACTCACGTCGAATACTATGAGAGATGGTACTCCCTTATTTCTGATCCAGTTTGGCACAATGTACCTGTAGGAGTCAGGGTTCTCAACTGTCAACAATTAGGCCCTAGCTAGATAGCTTTCTTTGGCTAACGTTAGCTAGCTAGCTATTAGCTGTGTACAAGGGGATTGTTTGAAAGAGAAACTCACGTCGACTACTATGAGAGATGGTACTCCCTTATTTCTGCTTATCATCACCTGTTAGAAAAATGAGAAAAAGGTCTTGCTAGTTGACTTACTTTTCGAAGCACTGTTTCCTGAAGGATTCTGCATGTTCTAAAATAACTCCCTGTGTTTACCGTCTGACTGTGGATGTTTGGTCAGGAACTGTCATTTTCATTTGTTCATTTTGAGAGACTCATTACTAAGCACATCCCTGCACAAAATACACATTGTGGGCGCTCCTCGTTATTTCTCAAAGTTTGTAATAAAACCAAGAGCGAGAAACTCATCGCTGTATTTGCAATTTTATGACAATTGAACTCGGTCAGAACTTGTGCTTGAGTTTGAGTCCATTCGATGACGGCGGCGAGAGACAATGACAAGCCAGTGGCTGACAGTGGCATCATCTGCTGCTGAACAACAGCACTGCGGTGTGTGTGTGGGTCGCGGAGTGATCTTCAAGACAACTGACAGGGGAAAAGATCTGGTTAAACCCTGAAGAACACGGGCATCTTCCTCCCACAGCTGCCAAACTGAGCAGAGACACCCCTGCTAAGCAGAGAGAGTGCACTGAACAGAGAGTGCAGTTGCAACTTGGCCAAAATCTATTCCAGGGAATTATTGAAATAATAATGAGTGTACTCTGACACGTCGCCACCCACCATTAACAGGTCAGCGACCCACTTTGGGGGTTAAGAATGTAGACACCTGCTCTCCAACATTTCATTCCAAAATCATGTGCTTTAATATAGAGTTGGTCCCCCCCCCCCCCTTTGCTGCTATAATAGCCTATAATCTTAGGCTGAAGGCTTTCCACTAGATGTTGGAACATTGATGCATTGACTTGCTTCCATTCAGCCACAAGAGCATTAGTGAGGTCGGGCACTGATGTTGAGTGAAAAGGCCTGGCTCACAGTCGGCGTTCCAATTCATCCCAAAGGTGTTTGATGAGGTTGAGGTCGGGTCTCTGTTCAGGCCAGTCAAGTTCTTCCACACCGATTTCAAAAGACTATTTCTGTATGGACCTTGCTTTGTGCACAAGGGCATTGTCATGCTGAAACAGGCAAGGGCCTTCCCCAAACTGTTGCCACAATGTTGGAAGCACAGAATGTTATTGTATGCTGTAGCATTAAGATTTCCCTTTACTAGAACTAAGGGGCCCAGCCTGAACCATGAAAAATAGCACTAAACCATTATTCCTTCAACAAAACCTTACAGTTGGAACTATGCATTTAGGCAGGTAGCGTTCTCCTGGCATCCACCAAACCCAGATTCGTCCGTCGGACTGCCAGATGGTGAAGCGTGATTCATCACTCCAGAGAACACGTTTCCACTGCTCCAGAGTCCAATGGCGGCGAGCTTTACATCACTCCAGCCAACGCTTGGTATGGTGATCTTAGGCTTGTGTGCGACTGCTCTGCCATGGAAACCCATTTCTTGAAGCTCCCGACGAACAGTTCTTGTGGTGACGTTGCTTCCAGTTTCCAGAGGCAGTTTGGAACCCGGGTGGGTAGTGAGTGTTGCAAATGAGGACAGACAATTTTTACACGCTACGGTTCCCCTTTCTGTGAGCTTGTGTAGCCTACCACTTTGTGACTGAGCCGTTGTTGCTCCTAGACGTTTCCACTTCACAATAACAGCACTTACAGTGGACCGGGGGGCAGCACTAGCAGAGAAGAAATTTGATGAACTGACTTGTTGGAAAGGTGACATCCTATGACGGTGCCACATTGAAAGTCACTGAGCTCTTCAGTACAGGCCATTCTACTGCCCATGTTTGTCTATGGAGATTGCATGGCTTGTGTGCTTGATTTTATACACCTGTCAGCAGCAGGTGTGGCTGAAATAGCCTAATGTCCACATACTTTGGTATACATATAATCTCGGTTTATAAATTTATATCAAGTGTTTCCTGCTGTTCATATTATATTTGTGGTAAACAGGTCATTGTGATTCAGTCCGGGCCATTGCTCCTCGGTGACGTTACAGCAGCTATGTCTTCCTGTGTCTTTAGAAATGCCAAGCCATTCCAATGTTTTCCCCCAGAAGCCCTGAACTAAAACCGTCCCAACATTTCAAAGTGTTGTTTTCACATAACACAGCACATTTCTCTATACACATTGACCCCAAAGACAACTGCTACTTGGCTAATTAAAAGGAAACCCGAGGCATACAGTAGAATACATTATATTGTACTTTACAGTTCAACTCAGCTGTGGCCCAGTGGGGACTATAACTAGCTGAGACCATTAGTGAGTGCAGGCCGCTCAGATTTAAATTATACTTCCCAAATGGCACCCTATTCCCTATGTAGTGCACTACTTTTGCCCAGAACCCTTTGGGACACAGGGAACACTTTAACTTTCTATTAGTTCTCAAGGCTGCTGTCAGATCTCGATGAGAACACAGACTGAAAGACTGGAATAAGAGCAATCATCATGTTCATTATTAACAGCTGGACATTGGACCCCTGCAGCTAACAGGTCAGAAACAAAGGGTACAAGAGTGTATGTGTCCTTTATGGGCAATGGGGTCTGAGCACCACATTTTATATTTTAAACACCAAATAAATGATTGTGTTTGTGTGTGTGTGTATGAGAAAGAGCAATGTATAGCCATATCATCCATCCTAACAGAACACATTACAGCCATGTCATCCATCCATCCATCAGAACACATTACAGCCATGTCATCCATCCATCCATCAGAACACATTACAGCCATGTCATCCATCCATCAGAACACATTACAGCCATGTCATCCATCCATCAGAACAGAACACCTTACAGCCATGTCATCCATCCATCAGAACAGAACACCTTACAGCCATGTCATCCATCCATCCATCAGAACACATTACAGCCATGTCATCCATCCATCCTCACAGAACACATTACAGCCATGTCATCCATCCATCAGAACAGAACACCTTACAGCCATGTCATCCATCCATCCTAACAGAACACATTACAGCCATGTCATCCATCCATCCTAACAGAACACCTTACAGCCATGTCATCCATCCATCCTAACAGAACACCTTACAGCCATGTCATCCATCCATCAGAACACATTACAGCCATGTCATCCATCCATCAGAACAGAACACCTTACAGCCATGTCATCCATCCATCCTAACAGAACACATTACAGCCATATCATCCATCCATCCTACCAGAACACATTACAGCCATGTCATCCATCCATCCTACCAGAACACATTACAGCCATATCATCCATCCATCCTCACAGAACACATTACAGCCATGTCATCCATCCATCAGAACAGAACACATTACAGCCATGTCATCCATCCATCCATCAGAACACATTACAGCCATATCATCCATCCATCCATCAGAACACATTACAGCCATGTCATCCATCCATCAGAACAGAACACCTTACAGCCATATCATCCATCCATCCATCAGAACACATTACAGCCATATCATCCATCCTCACAGAACACCTTACAGCCATATCATCCATCCATCCTAACAGAACACCTTACAGCCATATCATCCATCCATCCTACCAGAACACATTACAGCCATATCATCCATCCTCACAGAACACCTTACAGCCATATCATCCATCCATCCTAACAGAACACCTTACAGCCATATCATCCATCCATCCTACCAGAACACATTACAGCCATATCATCCATCCATCCTACCAGAACACATTACAGCCATATCATCCATCCATCCATCAGAACACATTACAGCCATATCATCCATCCATCCTAACAGAACACATTACAGCCATATCATCCATCAGAACACATTACAGCCATATCATCCATCCATCAGAACAGAACACCTTACAGCCATGTCATCCATCCATCAGAACAGAACACCTTACAGCCATGTCATCCATCCATCCTAACAGAACACATTACAGCCATCCTAACAGAACACATTACAGCCATATCATCCATCCATCCTAACAGAACACCTTACAGCCATGTCATCCATCCATCCTAACAGAACACATTACAGCCATATCATCCATCCTAACAGACCACATTACAGCCATGTCATCCATCCATCAGAACAGAACACCTTACAGCCATGTCATCCATCCATCCTCACAGAACACCTTACAGCCATATCATCCATCCTCACAGAACACCTTACAGCCATATCATCCATCCATCCTAACAGAACACCTTACAGCCATATCATCCATCCATCCTACCAGAACACATTACAGCCATATCATCCATCCTCACAGAACACATTACAGCCATATCATCCATCCTCACAGAACACATTACAGCCATATCATCCATCCTCACAGAACACATTACAGCCATATCATCCATCCATCCTCACAGAACACATTACAGCCATATCATCCATCCTAACAGAACACCTTACAGCCATATCATCCATCCATCCTAACAGACCACCTTACAGCCATATCATCCATCCATCCTAACACAACACCTTACAGCCATATCATCCATCAGAACAGAACACCTTACACCCATATCATCCATCCATCCTAACAGAACACCTTACAGCCATATCATCCATCCATCCTCACAGAACACCTTACAGCCATATCATCCATCCATCCTAACAGAACACCTTACAGCCATATCATCCATCCATCCTAACAGAACACCTTACAGCCATATCATCCATCCATCCTCACAGAACACCTTACAGCCATATCATCCATCCTCACAGAACACATTACAGCCATATCATCCATCCATCAGAACAGAACACATTACAGCCATATCATCCATCCATCCTAACAGAACACATTACAGCCATATCATCCATCCATCCTACCAGAACACCTTACAGCCATATCATCCATCCTAACAGAACACATTACAGCCATATCATCCATCCATCCTAACAGAACACCTTACAGCCATATCATCCATCCTCACAGAACACCTTACAGCCATATCATCCATCCATCAGAACACCTTACAGCCATATCATCCATCCATCCTAACAGAACACCTTACAGCCATATCATCCATCAGAACACATTACAGCCATATCATCCATCCTACCAGAACACCTTACAGCCATATCATCCATCCATCCTAACAGAACATCTTACAGCCATATCATCCATCCATCCTACCAGAACACATTACAGCCATATCATCCATCCTAACAGAACACCTTACAGCCATATCATCCATCCATCATAACAGAACACCTTACAGCCATGTCATCCATCCATCATAACAGAACACCTTACAGCCATGTCATCCATCCTAACAGAACACCTTACAGCCATATCATCCATCCTAACAGAACACATTACAGCCATATCATCCATCCATCCTAACAGAACACCTTACAGCCATATCATCCATCCATCAGAACACATTACAGCCATATCATCCATCCTAACAGAACACATTACAGCCATATCATCCATCCATCCATCAGAACACATTACAGCCATATCATCCATCCATCCTAACAGAACACCTTACAGCCATATCATCCATCCATCCTAACAGAACACCTTACAGCCATATCATCCATCCATCCATCAGAACACATTACAGCCATATCATCCATCCATCCTACCAGAACACCTTACAGCCATATCATCCATCCATCCTAACAGAAAACCTTACAGCCATATCATCCATCCATCCTAACAGAACACCTTACAGCCATATCATCCATCCTAACAGAACACCTTACAGCCATATCATCCATCCTAACAATATGGCTTTGATGAAACAGTCATCTGTTACTAGCAGGTGGCAACTGCTCCCTGCATCTCTCCAACACGTCTTGTCACTCCAGAGTATAACTGTGTGGACAGGGACACCAGGTATCTAGACTATGGCTCGAGGCCTTAAAAGTCGTCTCTCCATCCTCCTGTCTCTGTGTGGCTTCCTTCATCACGTCCATCAAAGGAGCATCCTCCTCCTCCTCCTCCTCCTCCTCCTCATAGCATATGGCTCTGTACCCGTTTCAGAATGTGTCAAAGAAAGCAGTAGTGGAGGAGAAGACCTAAACACTCCCTGGAGGACTCTACTGAAGACCTAAACACTCCCTGGAGGACTCTACTGAAGACCTACACACTCCCTGGAGGACTCTACTGAAGACCTAAACACTCCCTGGAGGACTCTACTGAAGACCTAAACACTCCCTGGAGGACTCTACTGAAGACCTACACACTCCCTGGAGGACTCTACTGAAGACCTAAGCACTCCCTGGAGGACTATACTGAAGACCTACACACTCCCTGGATGACTATACTGAAGACCTACACACTCCCTGGAGGACTCTACTGAAGACCAAAACACTCCCTGGAGGACTCTATTGAAGACCAAAACACTCCCTGGAGGACTCTACTGAAGACATAAGCACTCCCTGGAGGACTCTACTGAAGACCTAAGCACTCCCTGGAGGACTCTACTGAAGACTGAAGACCTAAACACTCCCTGGAGGACTCTATTGAAGACCTAAACACTCCCTGGAGGACTCTACTGAAGACCAAAACACTACCTGGAGGACTCTACGGAAGGCCTAAACACTCCCTGGAGGACTCTACTGAAGACCTAAACACTCCCTGGAGGACTCTACTGAAGACTGAAGACCTAAACACTCCCTGGAGGACTCTATTGAAGACCTAAACACTCCCTGGAGGACTCTACTGAAGACCTAAACCCTCCTTGGAGGACTCTACTGAAGACCTAAACACTCCCTGGAGGACTCTACTGAAAACCTAATCCCTCCCTGGAGGACTCTACTGAAGACCTAAACCCTCCCTGGAGGACTCTACTGAAGACTGAAGACCTAAACACTCCCTGGAGGACTCTATTGAAGACCTAAACACTCCCTGGAGGACTCTACTGAAGACCTAAACCCTCCTTGGAGGACTCTACTGAAGACCTAAACACTCCCTGGAGGACTCTACTGAAAACCTAAACCCTCCCTGGAGGACTCTACTGAAGACTGAAGACCTAAACACTCCCTGGAGGACTCGACTGAAGACCTAAACACTCCCTGGAGGACTCTACTGAAGACCTAAACCCTCCTTGGAGGACTCTATTGAAGACCTAAACACTCCCTGGAGGACTCTACTGAATACTTAAACACTCCTTGGAGGACTCTACTGAAGACCTAAACACTCCCTGGAGGACTCTACTGAAGACCTAAACACTCCCTGGAGGACTACTGAAGACCAAAACACTCCCTGGAGGACTCTACTGCAGACCAAAACACTCCCTGGAGGACTCTATTGAAGACTGAAGACCTAAACAATCCCTGGAGGACTCTATTGAAGACCTAAACACTCCCTGGAGGACTCTACTGAAGACCTAAACACTCCCTGGAGGACTCTACTGAAGACCTAAACACTCCCTGGAGGACTCTACTTAAGACCTAACCTAAACCCTCCCTGGAGGACTCTACTGAAGACCTAAACACTCCCTGGAGGACTCTACTGAAGACTGAAGACCTAAACACTCCCTGGAGGACTCTACTGAAGACCTAAACACTCCCTGGAGTACTCTACTGAAGACCTAAACACTCCCTGGAGTACTCTATTGAAGACCTAAACACTCCCTGGAGGACTCTACTGAAGACCTCAACACTCCCTAGAGGACTCTACTGAAGACCTAAACCCTCCCTGGAGGACTCTACTGAAGACCTAAACACTCCCTGGAGGACTCTACTGTAGACCGAAAACCTAAACACTTCCTGGAGGACTCTACTGAAGACCAAAACAATCCCTGAAGACCTAAACCCTCCCTGGAGGACTCTACTGAAGACCGAAGACCTAAACACTCCCTGGAGGGCTCTACTGAAGACCAAAACACTCCCTGGAGGGCTCTACTGAAGACCTAAACACTCCCTGGAGGACTCTACTGAAGACTGAAGACCTAAACACTCCCTGGAGGACTCTATTGAAGACCTAAACCCTCCTTGGAGGACTCTACTGAAGACCTAAACACTCCCTGGAGGACTCTACTGAAGACCTAAACACTCCCTGGAGAACTCTACTGAAGACATAAACACTCCCTGGAGGACTCTACTGAAGACCGAAGACCTAAACACTCCCTGGATGACTCTACTGAAGACCTAAACACTCCCTGGAGGGCTCTACTGAAGACCTAAACACTCCCTGGAGGACTCTACTGAAGACCAAAACACTCCCTGGAGGACTCTACTGAAGACCAAAACACTCCCTGGAGGACTCTACTGAAGACCAAAACACTCCCTGGAGGACTCTACTGAAGACCAAAACACTCCCTGGATGACTCTACTGAAGTCTTCTCTCTGTTTACCACAGCCATAAACTTGTTGACAATAGACCTCACCAGTACAGTGTGTTCATAATCGTTTTAGGTATTATTAAGATAAATGTATAGATATAATTACAATACAAATGTTATGTATATATGTGTAGACCTGAAGCAAAGAAAATGGAATATACAATGTTTTCCAAAAAAGGCAATATTTGATTTCAAAGGCAGGCTCCAGCAGGAGAGCAATCTGGTGACGACAACGGCTGCTCTCTCTCCAGCTGAACGTTTGAAGTATAGACCCTGCCGCGACCTTCCTATTTAAATGGAATGACAAGGGCCTGACGTTTACAAAGAACCAAAGGGAGAGAAAATAAAACTCACTGCCTCAGTACTCACAGTGTAAGATGCTATGTTTAGGGCCTTCTCGTGAATGAGGATAGGGCAGCTTGTTCTACTGAGGGAGGGACTTGTGTCTGAGGTCATGTGTTCAAGGCACGTAGGTTGCCTTGTTGAATGTTGTAGCCTTTCCTATAATGGTAGAACAATGTGAAGTTCCATATTTAATGATTGTATTTCATTTATCTGGGATAACATTGCAATTCAGGCTGTACAGTAAGGGGTACATATGTGGTTTAGCTTATTTTTTAATTACATTAGATTATAGCTACTTGCTGACTGAGCAGACACCTTTTTCTCCTGATTTCACACTCAGACTCGTCTCTTCTCTGACCCACTTCTAAAGCAGTGGATCTGGGATGCAATAATACCCTCAGTTACAGCTGCTGTCAGAGAGAGAGGGACATGGGGAGAGGGAGAGAGAGAACGAGAAAAAGAGAGAGAGAGATCAAGAGAGAACCAGAGAGAAGGACATGGGGAGAGGGAGAGAGAGAACGAGAGAGAGAAAAAGAGAGAGAGATAGAGATCAAGAGAGAGAAGAGAACTACGTGAGCTAAACCAGGCTGTGTAGATCTGAGTGTGACTCAACAATGTTCCTCTCCTCTGTCTCCCCACAGCTCTCATTGTGTGTGGTGTGCCTCCTCTGCAGTAGTTGTCACAGCGACCAGTCAGACAATTCTACTGTCTGGTGCTGACAGAGAGAGTCTGGGCTCCTTGTCTATACCTAGTGCTGACAGACAGAGACAGAGACAGAGACAGAGAGACAGAGAGAGAGAGAGAGAGAGAGAGAGAGAGAGAGAGAGAGAGAGAGAGAGAGAGAGAGAGAGAGAGAGAGTCTGGACTCCTTATCTATACCTAGTGCTGACAGAGAGAGTCTGGACTCCTTATCTATACCTAGTGCTGACAGAGAGAGTCTGGACTCCTTATCTATACCTAGTGCTGACAGAGAGAGTCTGGACTCCTTATCTATACCTAGTGCTGACAGAGAGAGTCTGGACTCCTTGTCTATACCTAGTGCTGACAGACAGAGACAGAGACAGAGAGAGAGAGAGACAGAGAGACAGAGAGAGAGAGAGACAGAGAGAGAGAGAGAGAGAGAGAGACAGAGAGACAGAGAGACAGAGAGAGAGAGAGAGAGAGAGACAGAGAGACAGAGACAGAGAGACAGAGAGAGAGAGAGAGAGAGAGAGAGAGAGAGAGAGAGAGAGAGAGTCTGGACTCCTTATCTATACCTAGTGCTGACAGAGAGAGTCTGGACTCCTTATCTATACCTAGTGCTGACAGAGAGAGTCTGGACTCCTTATCTATACCTAGTGCTGACAGAGAGAGTCTGGACTCCTTATCTATACCTAGTGCTGACAGAGAGAGTCTGGACTCCTTGTCTATACCTAGTGCTGACAGAGAGAGAGAGTCTGGACTCCTTATCTATACTCAGTATATAACCTGTATCTATACTCTTACCTCAAGTATCAAATCAAATCAAATGTATTTATATATATATATATATATATCTCAAAGTGCTGTACAGAAACCCAGCCTAAAACCCCAAACAGCAAGCAATGCAGGTGTAGAAGCACGGTGGCTAGGAAGTACTCTAGAAAGGCCAAAACCTAGGAAGAAACCTAGAGAGGAACCAGGCTATGAGGGTTGGCCAGTCCTCTTCTGGCTGTGCCAGGTGGAGATTATTACAGAACATGACCAAGATGTTCAAATGTTCATAAATAATAATAATCACAGGCAGAACAGTTGAAACTGGAGCAGCAGCACGGCCAGGTGGACTGGGGACAGCAAGGAGTCATCATGCCAGGTAGTCCTGAGGCATGGTCCTAGGGCTCAAGTCCTCCGAGAGAGAGAAAGAAAGAGAGAATTAGAGAGAGCACACTTAAATTTACCCCGGACACCGGAAAAGACAGGAGAAGTTCTCCAGATATAACAAACTGACCCTAGCCCCCCGACACATAAACTACTGCAGCATAAATACTGGAGGCTGAGACAGGAGGGGTCAGAAGACACTGTAGTATCTCTGTTACCTACAGACACTAATCTATACAGCACCTGTTCATCTTAGGATACCTACGGTATCTAGTACCTCTGTTACCTACAGTATCTAGTATCTCTGTTACCTACAGTATCTCTGTTACCTACAGTATCTCTGTTACCTACAGTATCTAGTATCTCTGTTACCTACAGTATCTCTTACCTACAGTATCTCTTACCTACAGTATCTCTTACCTACAGTATCTAGTATCTCTGTTACCTACAGTATCGAGTACCTCTGTTACCAACAGTATCTCTGTTACCTACAGTATCTAGTATCTCTATAGTCCTTTTCTCAAATCACAATGTTTGAGTTGTAGACAGCCTACTTTCCCTTTGGGGTAAATGACTACTGTACCAGTAGGATAGGCTTGAGGACTCACAGGACATTCTTCATTTCAGCTTTTGTGTCCAAAAATAGGTAATAACTCAAGGTGCAGAATTGGATAGGGCTGGCAGCACAAGGCTGGCTGTCTGGTCACTGTGACAACTACTGCAGAGGAAACACATCACACAAAATGAGAGTTGTGGGTAACCAGAGGAGAGGAACCTTGCTGACTCTCACATCGACACCGCCTGGTGCAACGTGCAAATAATTTTAAATTATTTTAACGAGTTACAGTTCATATAAGGAGATCAATCAATTGAAATGAATTCATTAGGCCCTAATCTATGGATTTCACATGACTGGGAATACATACATGCATCTGTTGGTCACAGACACCTTTAAATAAAAGTAGGGGTTAGGATCAGAAAACCAGTCAGTATCTGGTGTGGATCAGAAAACCAGTCAGTATCTGGTGCGGGTCAGAAAACCAGTCAGTATCTGGTGCGGGTCAGAAAACCAGTCAGTATCTGGTGCGGGTCAGAAAACCAGTCAGTATCTGGTGTGGGTCAGAAAACCAGTCAGTATCTGGTGTGGGTCAGAAAACCAGTCAGTATCTGGTGTGGGTCAGAAAACCAGTCAGTATCTGGTGCGGGTCAGAAAACCAGTCAGTATCTGGTGTGGGTCAGAAAACCAGTCAGTATCTGGTGTGGGTCAGAAAACCAGTCAGTATCTGGTGCGGGTCAGAAAACCAGTCAGTATCTGGTGCGGATCAGAGAACCAGTCAGTATCTGGTGTGGATCAGAAAACCTGTCAGTATCTGGTGTGACCACCATTTGCCTCATGCCTCGTGACACATCTCTTTCACATATAGTTGATCAGGATGTTGATGTGTGGCCTGTGGAATGTTGTCCCACTCCTCTTCATTGGCTGTGAGAAGTTGCTTGATATTGGCGGGAACTGGAAAACGATGTCGTACACGTCGATCCAAAGCATCCCTAACATGCTAAACGGCTGACACATCTGTGAGTATGCAGGCCTTGGAAGAACTGGGAAATGTTCAGCTGTGTGTATAGTTCTATCTCGGGGCGGCAGGTAGCCTAGAGGTTAGAGCATTGGGCCAGTAACCGAAAGGTTGCTAGATCGAATCCCTGAGCTGACAAGGTAAAAATATGTTGTTCTGCCCCTGAACAGGCAGTTAACCAACTGTTCCTAGGCTGTCATTGTAAATAAAAATGTGTTCTTAACTGACTTGCCTAGTTTAATAAAGGTTCAATAAAATAGTTGTTGAAATTCTAATCAATTATAAGGACAGACAAGGTCCATCACCAATCAGGAAATTACTTGTATTTAATATTGATTAATTACTGCAACAATGATCAATAATAGTCAACCCAGCACTCTTGACTGTCCGGCCGAGCAGCCGAACCTGATAACGTAAACCAGAGATCTTATATAAGAAATATAAAAAGTGTTTAGTCATGGCTGGTTCCACCCCTCCCATGCAGACCAAAGGGGTCTCTCTCTCTCTCTCTCTCTCTCTCTCTAACTACAGGAAGAGTAGCAACCATCCCTTTACAGAAACACAAATAGAACACAAAATGTCTTACTATTAGTGAAGTATACAATCGTTAACTATTAATATCAAGCAGAACAGGGTAAATACGTCATTCTTCTCTTACACGTTTTCATGCTGAAACATGAGGTGATGGCGGCGAATGAATGGCAGGCACAATGGGCCTCAGGATCTCGTCACGGTATCTCTCTTGCCATCGATAAATGCAATGATGTTTGTTGACTGAAGTTTATGCCTGCCCATACCATAAGCCCACCATGGGGCACTCTATTCACAACGTTGACATCAGCATTTACATCAGCTCGCCAACACAACGCCATACACGTGGTCTGGTTGTGAGGCCAGTTGGATGTAAACCGCTCGCCAAGACAACGCCATACACGTGGTCTGGTTGTGAGGCCAGTTGGATGTACTGCCAAATTCTCTAAAACGACACTGGATGTGGCAGAGAAATTAACATTCCATTCTCTGGCACCAGCTCTGGTAGACATTCCTGCAGTCAGCATACCAATTGCATGCTCACTCAAAACTTGACACTTCTGTGGCAGTGTGTTGTGTGAGAAAACTGCACATTTTAGAGAAATACGCTTTTTGTCAGTATGAAATATTTCTGGGATATTTTATTTCAGTTCGTGAAACATGCGACCAACTGTTGTTCTATAGTATTATACCTGGAGTCCAGACTGTAGACTGTTGTTCTATAGTATTATACCTGGAGTCCAGACTGTAGACTGTTGTTCTATAGTATTATACCTGGAGTCCAGACTGTAGACTGTTGTTCTATAGTATTATACCTGGAGTCCAGACTGTAGACTGTTGTTCTATGGTATTATACCTGGAGTCCAGACTGTAGACTGTTGTTCTATAGTATTATACCTGGAGTCCAGACTGTAGACTGTTGTTCTATAGTATTATACCTGGAGTCCAGACTGTAGACTGTTGTTCTATAGTATTATACTGTCATATTGAGTCCAGACTGTAGCATTTTCTTGTCCAGATCGTAAGAAATTGTAAGCAAATATTAGTTTCATTCGCCTGCAACCATGTGTTTTAATCCTGCTCTGTTTTGTTTGAGCCTTATAGTCCGCATCCCAAATGACAAACTATTCCCTTTGTAGTGCACTACTATTGACGAGGACCAAAAGGTCTCTGGTCTAAAAAGTGCACTACGTAGGGAATAGGGTGGTATTTGGGTTGCACAGATGCATCCGCCCCCTCCCCTTTCCCTCCCCCTTCCTCCCCTTTCTCTCCCCCTTCCTCCCCTTTCTCTCCCCTTTTCCTCCCCCTTCCCTCCTCTTTCTCTCCCCTTTCTTTCCCCTTTCCCTCCCCCTCCCCCTTCCCTCCCCTTTCTCTCCCCTTTCTCTCCCCTTTCCCTCCCCCTCCCCCTTCCCTCCCCTTTCTCTCCCCTTTCCCTCCCCCTTCCCCTCCCCTCCCAATTTCCTCCCCCTTCCTGCCCCTACGGGCCGTTCTGGCTCAGACAAGACTTACTGTACTTACTTTACGTCAAACTATTGAGATATGATTTGGGTTTTCTCAAAATAGGAACAACCTTCAAAAATAACAACTGTTTCTGTGGTGAAGAGTATTCTACTGAACATTTAAAAAAGACCCGATTGTAGAAAGCAATGACCCGAGGCTAAATGTCGTTTCTGGATACAGCGTTTACAGAAGCCTGATAAAGGACTCCCATGCAACAGAGAGAGACACATTCCAGTCTAAAAAAAACCCTCAGGGGGTTAAATGCATCAATAACGGCCACCATACGATCATAATGAAATAACTGATTATTTTTGGAGTAATTGTGTTGCGGCAAAGCAAACGAGAGCTGACTACATTTCACACAGATTATGTAAGTGTTGAAATCATAAACAGCGATTCACCTTAATTACAGTTGAAAAGAACGAGGGGGAAAACTCTCCTGTTTTAAAGTGTCTGCGTTCTTAAACGTATTACGTTCTGTCTTTGAGCTGGTTTTAATCTACTAATATTCTGTATTATGTGTTTCGTGTTTTGTGTAGGAAAAGTAGTTGCTGATTTATTTCAAATCTAATCATATTGTATGTTTATTTATGTATTTATTTTATTTAACCAGGCAAGTCACTTAAGAACAAATTCTTATTTTCAATGACGTGGCCTAGGAACAGTGGGTTAACTGCCTTGTTCAGGGGCAGAATGACAGATTTGTACCTTGTCAGCTCGGGGGTTTGAACTTGCAACCTTCCGGTTACTAGACCAACGCTCTAACCACTAGGCTAACCTGCCGCCGCACATGTTTATCAGATGTTATTGGTCACATATACACATGTTCAGCAGATGTTATTGGTTACATATACACATGTTTATCAGATGTTATTGGTCACATATACACATGTTTATCAGATGTTATTGGTCACATATACACATGTTTATCAGATGTTGTTGCAGGTGTAACTAAATGCTTGTGTTTCTCGCTCCAACAGTGCAGTAATATCTAACTAAATGCTTGTGTTTCTCACTCCAACAGTGCAGTAGTATCTAACTAAATGCTTGTGTTTCTCGCTCCAACAGTGCAGTAATATCTAACTAAATGCTTGTGTTTCTCGCTCCAACAGTGCAGTAATATCTAACTAAATGCTTGTGCTTCTAGCTCCAACAGTGCAGTAATATCTAACTAAATGCTTGTGTTTCTCGCTCCAACAGTGCAGTAATATCTAACTAAATGCTTGTGTTTCTAGCTCCAACATTGCAGTAATATCTAACTAAATGCTTGTGTTTCTAGCTCCAACAGTGCAGTAATATCTAACTAAATGCTTGTGTTTCTAGCTCCAACATTGCAGTAATATCTAACTAAATGCTTGTGTTTCTAGCTCCAACAGTGCTGTAATATCTAACTAAATGCTTGTGTTTCTAGCTCCAACATTGCAGTAGTATCTAACTAAATGCTTGTGTTTCTAGCTCCAACATTGCAGTAGTATCTAACTAAATGCTTGTGTTTCTAGCTCCAACATTGCAGTAGTATCTAACTAAATGCTTGTGTTTCTAGCTCCAACATTGCAGTAATATCTAACTAAATGCTTGTGTTTCTAGCTCCAACATTGCAGTAGTATCTAACTAAATGCTTGTGTTTCTAGCTCCAACATTGCAGTAATATCTAACTAAATGCTTGTGTTTCTAGCTCCAACAGTGCTGTAATATCTAACTAAATGCTTGTGTTTCTAGCTCCAACATTGCAGTAGTATCTAACTAAATGCTTGTGTTTCTAGCTCCAACATTGCAGTAGTATCTAACTAAATGCTTGTGTTTCTAGCTCCAACATTGCAGTAGTATCTAACTAAATGCTTGTGTTTCTAGCTCCAACATTGCAGTAATATCTAACTAAATGCTTGTGTTTCTAGCTCCAACATTGCAGTAATATCTAACTAAATGCTTGTGTTTCTAGCTCCAACAGTGCAGTAATATCTAACTAAATGCTTGTGTTTCTAGCTCCAACAGTGCAGTAATATCTAACTAAATGCTTGTGTTTCTAGCTCCAACATTGCAGTAATATCTAACTAAATGCTTGTGTTTCTAGCTCCAACAGTGCAGTAATATCTAACTAAATGCTTGTGTTTCTCACTCCAACAGTGCAGTAATATCTAACTAAATGCTTGTGTTTCTCACTCCAACAGTGCAGTAATATCTAACTAAATGCTTGTGTTTCTAGCTCCAACAGTGCAGTAATATCTAACTAAATGCTTGTGTTTCTAGCTCCAACATTGCAGTAATATCTAACTAAATGCTTGTGTTTCTAGCTCCAACAGTGCAGTAATATCTAACTAAATGCTTGTGTTTCTAGCTCCAACATTGCAGTAATATCTAACTAAATGCTTGTGTTTCTAGCTCCAACAGTGCAGTAATATCTAACTAAATGCTTGTGTTTCTAGCTCCAACAGTGCAGTAATATCTAACTAAATGCTTGTGTTTCTAGCTCCAACATTGCAGTAATATCTAACTAAATGCTTGTGTTTCTAGCTCCAACATTGCAGTAATATCTAACAATTCACAACAATACACACAAATCTAAATGTAAAAGAATGGAATTAAGAAATATATAAGTATTAGGACGAGCAATGTCAGAGTGGCATTGACTAAAATGCAGTAGAATAGAATACAGTATATACATATGAGATGAGTAAAGCAGTATGTAAACATTATTAAAAAGAGAATAGTGTTTTATTAAAGTGTCCAGTGATGACAGGTCTAGGTACAGTATGTGGGGCAGCAGTCTCTAAGGTGCAGGGTTGAGTAACCAGTGATGACAGGTCTATGTACAGTATATGGGGCAGCAGCCTCTAAGGTGTAGGGTTGAGTAACCAGTGATGACAGGTCTATGTACAGTATGTGGGGCAGCAGTCTCTAAGGTGTAGGGTTGAGTAACCAGTGATGACAGGTCTATGTACAGTATATGGGGCAGCAGTCTCTAAGGTGTAGGGTTGAGTAACCAGTGATGACAGGTCTATGTACAGTATATGGGGCAGCAGCCTCTAAGGTGTAGGGTTGAGTAACCAGTGATGACAGGTCTATGTATATGGGGCAGCAGTTTCTAAGGTGTAGGGTTGAGTAACCAGTGATTACAGGTCTATGTACAGTATGTGGGGCAGCAGTCTCTAAGGTGCAGGGTTGAGTAACCAGTGATGACAGGTCTATGTACAGTATATGGGGCAGCAGTCTCTAAGGTGCAGGGTTGAGTAACCAGTGATGACAGGTCTATGTACAGTATATGGGGCAGCAGTCTCTAAGGTGTAGGGTTGAGTAACCAGTGATGACAGGTCTATGTACAGTATATGGGGCAGCAGTCTCTAAGGTGTAGGGTTGAGTAACCAGTGATGACAGGTCTATGTACAGTATGTGGGGCAGCAGTCTCTAAGGTGTAGGGTTGAGTAACCAGTGATGACAGGTCTATGTACAGTATATGGGGCAGCAGTCTCTAAGGTGTAGGGTTGAGTAACCAGTGATGACAGGTCTATGTACAGTATATGGGGCAGCAGTCTCTAAGGTGCAGGGTTGAGTAACCAGTGATGACAGGTCTATGTACAGTATATGGGGCAGCAGTCTCTAAGGTGCAGGGTTGAGTAACCAGTGATGACAGGTCTATGTACAGTATATGGGGCAGCAGTCTCTAAGGTGCAGGGTTGAGTAACCAGTGATGACAGGTCTATGTACAGTATGTGGGGCAGCAGTCTCTAAGGTGTAGGGTTGAGTAACCAGTGATGACAGGTCTATGTACCGTATATGGGGCAGCAGTCTCTAAGGTGTAGGGTTGAGTAACCATTGATGACAGGTCTATGTACAGTATATGGGGCAGCAGCCTCTAAGGTGTAGGGTTGAGTAACCAGTGATGACAGGTCTATGTACAGTATATGGGGCAGCAGTCTCTAAGGTGCAGGGTTGAGTAACCAGTCATGACAGGTCTATGTACAGTATATGGGGCAGCAGTCTCTAAGGTGTAGGGTTGAGTAACCAGTGATGACAGGTCTATGTACAGTATATGGGGCAGCAGTCTCTAAGGTGTAGGGTTGAGTAACCATTGATGACAGGTCTATGTACAGTATATGGGGCAGCAGCCTCTAAGGTGTAGGGTTGAGTAACCAGTGATGACAGGTCTATGTACAGAGGGCAGCAGCCTCTAAGGTGCAGGGTTGAGTAACCAGTGATGACAGGTCTATGTACAGTATATGGGGCAGCATCTCTAAGGTGTAGGGTTGAGTAACCAGTGATGACAGGTCTATGTACAGTATATGGGGCAGCATCTCTAAGGTGTAGGGTTGAGTAACCAGTGATGACAGGTCTATGTACAGTATATGGGGCAGCAGCCTCTAAGGTGCAGGGTTGAGTAACCAGTGATGACAGGTCTATGTACAGTATATGGGGCAGCAGCCTCTAAGGTGTAGGGTTGAGTAACCAGTGATGACAGGTCTATGTACAGTATATGGGGCAGCAGTCTCTAAGGTGTAGGGTTGAGTAACCAGTGTTTCCAGGTCTATGTACAGAGGGCAGCAGTCTCTAAGGTGCAGGGTTGAGTAACCAGTGATGACAGGTCTATGTACAGTATATGGGGCAGCAGCCTCTAAGGTGTAGGGTTGAGTAACCAGTGATGACAGGTCTATGTACAGTATATGGGACAGCATCTAAGGTGTAGGGTTGAGTAACCAGTGATGACAGGTCTATGTACAGTATATGGGACAGCATCTCTAAGGTGTAGGGTTGAGTAACCAGTGATGACAGGTCTATGTACAGTATATGGGGCAGCATCTCTAAGGTGTAGGTTTGAGTAACCAGTGATGACAGGTCTATCTACAGTATATGGGGCAGCATCTCTAAGGTGCAGGGTTGAGTAACCAGTGATGACAGGTCTATGTACAGTATATGGGGCAGCAGCCTCTAAGGTGTAGGGTTGAGTAACCAGTGATGACAGGTCTATGTACAGTATATGGGGCAGCAGCCTCTAAGGTGCAGGGTTGAGTAACCAGTGATGACAGGTCTATGTACAGTATATGGGGCAGCAGTCTCTAAGGTGCAGGGTTGAGTAACCAGTGATGACAGGTCTATGTACAGTATATGGGGCAGCAGCCTCTAAGGTGCAGGGTTGAGTAACCAGTGATGACAGGTCTATGTACAGTATATGGGGCAGCAGTCTCTAAGGTGTAGGGTTGAGTAACCAGTGATGACAGGTCTATGTACAGTATATGGGGCAGCAGTCTCTAAGGTGTAGGGTTGAGTAACCAGTGATGACAGGTCTATGTACAGTATATGGGGCAGCAGCCTCTAAGGTGTAGGGTTGAGTAACCAGTGATGACAGGTCTATGTACAGTATATGGGGCAGCAGCCTCTAAGGTGTAGGGTTGAGTAACCAGTGATGACAGGTCTATGTACAGTATATGGGGCAGCAGCCTCTAAGGTGTAGGTTTGAGTAACCAGTGTTTCCAGGTCTATGTACAGTATATGGGGCAGCAGCCTCTAAGGTACAGGGTTGAGTAACCGGGTGGTAGCCAGCTAGTGATGGCTATTTAACAGTCTGATGGCCTTGAGATAGAAGCTGTTTTTCAGTCTCTCTGTGTTAGTGATGGCTGTTTAGCAGTCTGATGGCCTTGAGATAGAAGCTGTTTAACAGTCTGATGGCCTTGAGATAGAAGCTGTTTTTCAGTCTCTCTGTGTTAGTGATGGCTGTTTAGCAGTCTGATGGCCTTGAGATAGAAGCTGTTTAACAGTCTGATGGCCTTGAGATAGAAGCTGTTTAACAGTCTGATGGCCTTGAGATAGAAGCTGTTGAGCAGTCTGATGGCCTTGAGATAGAAGCTGTTTAACAGTCTGATGGCCTTGAGATAGAAGCTGTTTAGCAGTCTGATGGCCTTGAGATAGAAGCTGTTTAGCAGTCTGATGGCCTTGAGATAGAAGCTGTTTAGCAGTCTGATGGCCTTGAGATAGAAGCTGTTTAACAGTCTGATGGCCTTGAGATAGAAGCTGTTTAACAGTCTGATGGCCTTGAGATAGAAGCTGTTTAACAGTCTGATGGCCTTGAGATAGAAGCTGTTTAACAGTCTGATGGCCTTGAGATAGAAGCTGTTTAACAGTCTGATGGCCTTGAGATAGAAGCTGTTTTTCAGTCTCTCGGTCCCAGCTTTGATGCACCTGTACTGACCTCGCCTTCTGGATGATAGCGGGGTGAACAGGCAGTGGCTCGGGTGGTTGTTGTCCTTGATGATCTTATTGGCCTTCCTGTGTCACTTGGTGCTGTAGGTGTCCTGGAGGGCAGGTAGTTTGCCCCCGGTGACGCGTTGGGCAGACCGCACCACCTTTTGGAAAGCCCTGTGGTTGTGCGCGGTGCAGTTGCCAAACCAGGTGGTGATACAGCCCATCAGGATGCTACCAATTGTGCATCTGTAAAAGTTTGTGAAGTTCTCAGGGGCCAAGCCATATTTCTTCAGCCTACCTGAGGTTGAAGAGGCGCTGTTGCCCCTTCTTCCTCACACTGCCTGTGTGGGTGAACCATTTCAGTGTGTCTGTAATGTGTAACGTCGAGGAACTTGAATCTTTCCATGTTCTCCACGGCCCGTCGATGTGGATAGGGGGGGGGGGCATATCTAATGGGGGGGCGTATCTAATGGGGGGGGGGCGTATCTAATGGGGAGGGGGGGGAGTTCTCCCTCTGCTGTTTCCTGGAGTCCACAATCAGCTCCTTTATTTTGCTTTAGCACTATCTAATGGGGGGGGGGCGTATCTAATGGGGGGGGGGGGAGTTCTCCCTCTGCTGTTTCCTGGAGTCCACAATCAGCTCCTTTATTTTGCTTTGGCACTATCTAATGGGGGGGGGGCGTATCTAATGGGGGGGGGAGGGGGGGGAGTTCTCCCTCTGCTGTTTCCTGGAGTCCACAATCAGCTCCTTTATTTTGCTTTGGCACTATCTAATGGGGGGGGGGCGTATCTAATGGGGGGGGGGGAGTTCTCCCTCTGCTGTTTCCTGGAGTCCACAATCAGCTCCTTTATTTTGCTTTAGCACTATCTAATGGGGGGGGGGCGTATCTAATGGGGGGGGGGGGAGTTCTCCCTCTGCTGTTTCCTGGAGTCCACAATCAGCTCCTTTATTTTGCTTTAGCACTATCTAATGGGGGGGGGGCGTATCTAATGGGGGGGGGGCGTATCTAATGGGGGGGGGGGGGAGTTCTCCCTCTGCTGTTTCCTGGAGTCCACAATCAGCTCCTTTATTTTGCTTTGGCACTATCTAATGGGGGGGGGGCGTATCTAATGGGGGGGGGAGGGGGGGGAGTTCTCCCTCTGCTGTTTCCTGGAGTCCACAATCAGCTCCTTTATTTTGCTTTGGCACTATCTAATGGGGACTCTCATAGTTTTTTTTCCCTCAATCACTTTGGATCATATTTCAGATATAAGTTGTATATTTTCTTAACTCTAATTACAAAACTCTAGACTGATAACAAGTGTAATTCCCCCTATCTTAATGTTTGATTGTGAATTCATTGGGGTTCCACGCATCTTTCACCGCCGTGACATTCATGCAAAATCAACGTTTTCTGTGAAATACCACGACAACATTTTTGTTTAGTCACCAATACATCAGATAATGACAACTACCATTTAAACCGATAGCAAAACATACAACATACACTGTTCTATAGTGTTCTATAGTTCTGTTCTATAGTGTTCTATAGTTCTATAGTTCTGTTCTATAGTGTTCTATAGTTCTGTTCTATAGTGTTCTATAGTTCTGTTCTATAGTGTTCTATAGTTCTGTTCTATAGTTCTGTTCTATAGTGTTCTATAGTTCTGTTCTATAGTGTTCTATAGTTCTATTCTATAGTGTTCTATAGTTCTGTTCTATAGTGTTCTATAGTTCTGTTCTATAGTGTTCTATAGTTCTGTTCTATAGTGTTCTATAGTGTTCTATAGTTCTGTTCTATAGTGTTCTATAGTTCTATAGTTCTGTTCTATAGTGCTGGATAGAAAGAGCAGCACAGTAGATGGTAAATACCATTTCCCATACAGTACTTGACTATAACTTAACTTGACATGCAATTAAAATATACATATATAGTTTATATCCAATGGCAGGTGGTAAAGATGTTGAAATATTTCAATCTTACGGTTTTATTATCCTTATACAGTACATACGTAGGACAAATCATCAGATACACGGGGTATTGTAAAACAGTTGGCTACTGTAAAAACCGGAGAATGGTGTTATATCCCATTTCTGCCTCATGGAATACTGTTCAGGATCACCTTTTCTATGTGACTTGTCAACTGAAACAGTATCGCCTGTCTCTCTGCTTGAAAGTCATCCGTTTACAGTGTATTTCAATGATATTCAGATAATGAATAGAAATATAATGTTATATACAACACTAGATCTTTCAGCAGTGCATTGCACACCCTTAAAACTAAAAGGTGCAGGCCTCCCGAGTGGCGCAGCGGTCTAAGGCACTGCATCGCTAGTGCTAGCTGTGCCACTAGAGATCTTGGTTCGAGTTCAGGCCTTGACCGGGAGACCCATAGGGTGGTGTACGATTTGGCCCAGCATCATCCTGGTTTGGGGAGGGTTTGACCCAGCATCGTCCGGGTTAGGGGAGGGTTTGGCCCAGCATCGTCCGGGTTAGGGGAGGGTTTGGCCAGCAGGGATGTGGCCAGCAGGGATGTCTGAGCCGGACGCAGTGCACGCTGACACAGTCACCAGGTGTACGGTGTTTCCTCTGACACATTGGTGCTGCTGGCTTCCGGGTTAAGCGGGCATTGTGTCAAGAAGCAGCGTGGCTTGGCTGGGTTGTGTTGCAGAGGACGCACGGCTCTCGACCTTCACCTCTCCAGAGTCCATACGGGAGTTGCAGCAATGAGACAAGACTGTAACTACCAATTGGATACCACAAAAAAGGTGTAAAATATCTCTATTTTAAATAAGTATAAATATACTATAATAATAATAATAATAAATATAAATAAGGTGCAAGCTGGAACCAAATAAGGATCTTGAGAGCAATGCCACAGGCAAACCCTTTAGGCTTCTCTGAAGACTTTGGAAGAACCAAAATCCAAAGCCTTCTAGAACCGGAATCGACTTAGACATTCTGTCGGGCTTTAAGCCTCATTTGCATATTTCCCAGGGTGCCTTCAGAGTGCATTTTAGAGAGTTACCAGTACCACCCATGACTGTGTTTGCTAGTAACGGAAACGTGTTTGTTGCATTTATTCATTTTCTGTCCCGTGGATTTAATTAATAACAAAGTGAGATCCTAAGTGAATAGGTTAACAATTAAGATGCCATTGTTTAACAAGCCTTCTTTTAATTAAGGGCCTAGTTTTATCCTAATACAGTGGCCTGAAATGACTGCACTGTGTGTGTGTTTGTGGTGTGTGTGTTTGTGGTGTGTGTGTTTGTGGTGTGTGTGTTTGTGGTGTGTGTGTTTGTGGTGTGGTGTGGTGTGTGTGTGTGTGTGTGTTGTGGTGTGTGTGTGTGTGGTGTGTGGTGTGTGTGGTGTGTGTGTGTGTGTTTGTGGTGTGTGTGTGGTGTGGTGTGGTGTGTGTGTGTTTAGAGGCCCTGCATGATACACTGCATTCAGAAAGTATTCAGACCCCTTGACTTTTTCCACATTCAGTTACGTTACAGCCTTATTCTGAGATGGATTAAATAAATAAAAAATCCTCAGCAATCTACACACAATACCCCATAATGACATCACAATACCCCATAGTGACATCACAATACCCCATAATGACATCACAATACCCCATAATGACATCACAATACCCCATAATGCCATCACAATACCCCATAATGACATCACAATACCCCATAATGACATCACAATACCCCATAATGACATCACAATACCCCATAATGACAAAGCAAAAACAGGTTTTTAGAATGTTTGCAAATTTATTCAAAATAAAGTCAATTTTTCAGACCCTTTAAAAAATATATATTTTACCTTTATTTAACTAGACAGGTCAGTTAAGAACAAATTCTTATTTTCAATGACGGCCTTGGAACAGTGGGTTAACTGCCTGTTCAGGGGCAGAACGACAGATTTGTACCTTTGCTATGAGACTCGAAATTGATCTCAGGTGCATCCTGTTTCCATTGATCATTGATCATCCTTGAGATGTTTCTACACTTCATTGGATTCAATCTGTGGTAAATCCAACTGATTGGACATGATTTGGAAAGGTATACACCTGTCTTTATAAGGTCCCACAGTTGACAGTGCATGTCTGAGCAGCAAAAACCAAGACATGAGGTGGAAGGAATTGTCCGTAGAGCTCCGAGACAGGATTGTGTCGAGGCACAGATCTGGGGAAGGGTACCAAAAAATGTCTGCAGCATTGAAAATCCCCAAGAACATCATTCTTAAATGCAAGAAATGGAAGAAGTTTGGAACCACCAAGACTCTTCCGAGAGCTGGCCACCCAGCCAAACTGATCAATCAGGGGAGAGGGGCCTTGGTCAGGGAGGTGACCAAGAACCAGATGGTAACTCTGACAGAGCTCTAGAGTTCCAATGTGGAGATGGGAGAAACTTCCAGAAGGACAACCATCTCTGCAGCACTCCATCAATCAGGCCTTTTTGTCAGAGTGGCCAGACAGAAGCCACTCATCAGTAAAAGGCACATGACAGACCGCTTGGTTTGCCAAAAGGCACCTAAAGACTCTCAGACCATGAGAAACAAGATGGTCTGATGAAACAAAGCTGAAACAAAGATTGAACTCTTTGGCCTGAATGCCAAGCATCACAGCTCAGGACCTCAGACTCGGCGAAGGTTCACCTTCCAACAGGACAACGACCCTAAGCACACAGCCAAGGCGATGCAGGAGTGGTTTCAGACAAGTATCTGAATGTCCTTGAGTGTCCCAGCCAGAGCCTGGACTTGAATCCGATTGAACATCTCTGGAGAGACCTGAGAATAGCTATGCAGCGTCACTCCCCATACAACCTGACAGAGACGAGAGGATCTGCAGAGAAGAATGGGAGAAACTCCCCACATACAGGTGTGCCAAGCTTGTTGCGTCATACCCAAGAAGACTTGAGGTTGTAATCACTGCCAAAGATGCTTCAACACAGTTCAGATTAAAGGGTCTGAAAACTTATAGAAATGTTGTATTTTTTTACATTTTTTTAAATAAATTAGCAAAAATTTCAACCTGTTTTTGCTTTGTCATTAGGGGTATTGCGTGTTGATTGATGAAGTAAAATAACATTTAATCAATTTTAGAATATATGCTGTATGGTAACAAAATGCAGAAATAGTCAAGGGGTCTGAACTTTCCCAAGGCACTGTATGTCTCTAGACCCAGCTCAGACCAGCACAGACCCAGCTCAGCACAGACCCGGCTCAGCACAGACCCAGCTCAGCACAGACCCAGACCAGCACAGACCCGGCTCAGCACAGACCCAGCTCAGCACAGACCCAGCTCAGCACAGACCCAGACCAGCACAATCCCAGCTCAGCACAGTCCCCGCTCAGCCCAGCACTGACCCAGCTCAGCACAGACCCAGACAATCCCAGCTCAGCACAGACCCAGACAACCCCAGCTCAGCACAGTCCCAGACAATCCCAGCTCAGCACAGTCCCCGCTCAGCCCAGCACAAACCCAGCCCAACACAGACCCAGCTCAGCCCAGCACAAACCCAGCCCAGCACAGATCCAGCTCAGCCCAGCACTGACCCAGCCCAGCACAGACCCAGTTCAACCCAGCACAGACCCAGTTTAGCTCAGCACAGATCCAGCTCAGCTGAGCCAAGCACAGACCCAGTTTAGCTAACCCAGCAAAGTCCCAGCTCAGCTCTACCCAGCACAGACCCAGCTCAGCCCAACACAGACCCAGCTCAGCCCAACCATAAAACAAGCACAGACCCAGCTCAGCCCAACACAGACCCAGCTCAGCCCAACACAGACCCAGCTCAGCCTAACACAGACCCAGCTCAGCCCAACACAGACCCAGCTCAGCCCAACACAGACCCAGCTCAGCAAAATGCCAGCACAGACCCAGCTCAGCCCAGCACAGACCCAGCTCAGCCCAACACAGACCCAGCTCAGCAAAATGCCAGCACAGACCCAGCTCAGCCCAACACAGACCCAGCTCAGCCAAGCACAGCTCTGCCCAGCACAGAACCAGAACAGACCCAGCTCAGCCCAACAGAGACCCAGCTCAGCACAGACCCAAACCACCACAGACCCAGATCAGCCCAACAGAGACCCAGCCCAGCACAGACCCAGCACAGACCCAAATCAGCACAGACTCAGCTCAGCCCAACACAGTCCCAACTCAGCCCAGCACAGACCTAGCCCAACACAGATGCAGCCCATTACAGATCTAGCCCAGCACAGACACAGCTCAGCCCAGCACAGACCCAGTCCAGCACAGACCCAACACAGACACGCCCGAACACAGACACAGACCAGCACAGACCCAACTCAGTTTAGCACAGACCAAGCCCAGCACAGACCCAGGCCAGCAAAGGCAGGTCACAGTGGGCATACAGTACTGACAGCTGTGATTAGAGTGCAGTAGTAATCTGTGGTCAGAGTGCAGTAGTAATCTGTGGTCAGAGTGCAGTAGTAATCTGTGTTTAGAGTGCAGTAGTAATCTGTGGTTAGAGTGCAGTAGTAATCTGTGGTCAGAGTGCAGTAGTAATCTGTGGTTAGAGTGCAGTAGTAATCTGTGGTCAGAGTGCAGTAGTAATCTGTGGTCAGAGTGCAGTAGTAATCTGTGGTCAGAGTGCAGTAGTAATCTGTGGTCAGATTGCAGTAATAATCTGTGGTCAGAGTGCAGTAATAATCTGTGGTCAGAGTGCAGTAGTAATCTGTGGTTAGAGTGCAGTAGTAATCTGTGGTTAGAGTGCAGTAGTAATCTGTGGTTAGAGTGCAGTAGTAATCTGTGGTTAGAGTGCAGTAGGCATCTGTGGTTAGAGTGCAGTAGTAATCTGTGGTTAGAGTGCAGTAGTAATCTGTGGTTAGAGTGCAGTAGGCATCTGTAGTCAGAGTGCAGTAGTAATCCTATGACTCTTCTTAGGCAATGAACTGGAATAAACCCATAAAGCACCCCTCCCTCCCATACCTCATCACTACCACAATGTTAAACCCATAAAGCTCCTCTCCCTCCCACACCTCATCACTACCACAATGTTAAACCGTAAACACTTTGGTATTGTCCCAAATGGTATCCTACCACTTATACAGTGCACTACTTTTAAACAAAGCCCATATGGGTCTAGTGCACTACGTAGGGATGCAGCCTTTCAGAATTTGTACAAACACAAACTCCCGGGCCAAGCCAATCACAATGCTGTAAAGCGAGCCCAACGGTGATAAAGGTGACGAATGATTGTAATGATTCTGAAGCGAGCAACAAGCTCGCTTCAGGTTTGGGGAGATGGTGGATCAGGGGGAAAGCTGCAGAGAGCCTGAAACAAGCCCCATGTTTGGTTGGTTTGGGGAGATGGTGGATCAGGGGGGAGATGGTGGATCAGGGGGAAAGCTGCAGAGAGCCTGAAACAAGCCCCGAGTTTGGTTGGTTTGGGGAGATGGTGGATCAGGGGGGGGGGGGGGATGGTGGATCAGGGGGGAGATGGTGGATCAGGGGGGAGATGATGGATCAGGGGGGAGATGATGGATCAGGGGGGAGATGATGGATCAGGGGGGAGATGGTGGATCAGGGGGGAGATGGTGGATCAGGGGGAAAGCTGCAGAGAGCCTGAAACAGAAGGGGTGAGGAATACTTGTCAAGGAAAGATCTAACAACATCCTGACGCAGTAAACAAATAAATACAAACATCAAGTGAAGTAAACCTTCCTGCAACATCTTGCTGAGTGTGGACCAATCACAGTTGTTGCCCGTCCACTGAACTAATCAACATCCAATGGTAAGGGATGTTGCTTTGTTTTCCTTTTCCTATATATATATATAAAACCAAGTATGACACTTGGTGACAGGTTTTCCAATTCAACGGGTTGAAAAGAGAACTACTTTTTTTTTTGTCATGATGAAATGGAAACTGCTTGGCCAAGCTTTTGTCAGGTGGGGGATAATTCTCCATACTGGTATTATGGGATGGTGCATTGTTACTGTTCAATACCTTACAGCACTCCTCTCCAATAGCTCTCCCACAATGGTGGAGATTCAGCCTGCACCAGGCTTTTGTCCAGCCTCAGCGTTTCCCGAGCTAACAATTACAGGATGGAGCCCAAATATCACCCTCAAATGTAGTGCACTACTGTCCTATAGAGAATAGGGTAACATTTGGGACACAAGCACAGCGAACCTCAGTGATAAGGAGAGTTAGAGATTTGTGCCATTTAATAATTGAGGACCTCCCGAGGGCCGTACTTTGCAACTGTGTGCTTAAATGTATCAGTGTACGACCGACCTTGCAGTACGACTCTGGAATATCTGTCCCCACCGGGACAAAACATGCTGCTTTCATATAGCAAGATACCCTGGTACTTCAGTCCTGCTCCGTGGACCGGATCCTGTACCTCTGTGGACCCTGTACCTCTGTGGACCATGTACCTCTGTGGACCATGTACCTCTGTGGACCATGTACCTCTGTGGACCATGTACCTCTGTGGACCATGTACCTCTGTGGACCATGTGGACCATGTACCTCTGTGGACCATGTGGACCCTGTACCTCTGTGGACCATGTGGACCCTGTACCTCTGTGGACCCTGTACCTCTGTGGACCCTGTACCTCTGTGGACCCTGTACCTCTGTGGACCCTGTACCTCTGTGGACCCTGTACCTCTGTGGACCCTGTACCTCTGTGGACCCTTTTCCCTGTGTGTATATATATATACATATATACACATTTTTTTACCATTTCTACAACCACTCATCGAGAAAAACAAGGGATATAGTCGAGCCCTAAAACAGGATTTACTTTACTGAGTGGCTCTAATTCTCATTATTTAACAATCACCCAAAGCCATTGCAGTCAAAGTCCAACGGAAGGCTATTATTCCTGTTCAGCAATCAAAACTCTCATAACAAATGCCTGAGTCCAACATTCTCCCTCTAGAAGTCTCCATGATGAACAGGAGTGCAAAGCCTTGTCTCTTTTGGGGGTGAAGATAGCGTGAGGAAGTCTACACAGACTGGAGTTCATTTAAAATCATTTCCAACCTAAAACAATAGGCTCCTATAAATACCAGGGCTGTGTCCCAAATGGGCACCATATTCCCTATGTAGTGAACTACTGTTGCCCAGGTCTCTGGTCAAAAGCATTGCACTATACAGGAAATAGGGTGCCATTTGAAATGCAGCCCATGTGGTGGAGTGTGGAAGTAGAGGAACTGGCCTATCCGGGTGGGTTGATTGATGAGGCTATCAGGAGGACCTGGACCAGGGCTAGCCCAAACACTCTCCTCTCTTCTCTTCCAGGGAGTTTCAGATCAGGTGGGATGATTGATGAGGCTATCAGGAGGACTTGGACCAGGACTTGCCCAAACACTCTCCTCTCTTCTCTTCCAGGGAGATTCCAACACAATCTATTGCACTCTCCACAGGAACACAAACAGTCCAATTAGGCAGAGAATTGCATGGTGAACAGTCAGGGCAGGTTTGAACTTCATGGAGGTATTCCAACTCTTTAGAAGGATTTGGAGATCAGGGCACGTTTCTATTCTCTGTATGTGTGGATGAGACATGGATGAGACATGGATGAGACGCTTGTGGTATTTTGACACAAAACTGCAAAGCATCAACAAATGAGTAGATTTGAATCTCACGTTAAAATATTGATTTAAGTAACTTCCCATTAAGAAGTCATGATCAAACACACGGTTGAGTGTGAGCTCATTAGATTTTTACTTTCCAGTGTTGTGTGGTAAGGTTTGTCATCCACACCATTCACTGTTACTGAAGGTTTGTCATCCACACCATTCACTGTTACTGTGTGTTTGTCATCCACACCATTCACTGTTACTGTGTGTTTGTCATCCACACCATTCACTGTTACTGTAGGTTTGTCATCCACACCATTCACTGTTACTGTAGGTTTGTCATCCAAAGAGGAAATAAGGTCTTATTTGGGTATTTGGGTAAGCAGGTCTATATTTCACTATATTTCACTATAGCAGCAGACACAGATAGAAAAATATTCTAGATATTGTTTTCTTTTTATAAATCTCCCCCGGGCCCAGACGTGCCTCCTCTCCCCCGGGCCCAGACGAGCCTCCTCTCCCCTGGGCCCAGACGAGCCTCCTCTCCCCTGGGCCCAGACGAGCCTCTTCTCCCCTGGCCCCATAAGAGCCTCCTCTCCCCTGGCCCCAGACGAGCCTCCTCTCCCCTGGCCCCAGACGAGCCTCCTCTCCCCTGGCCCCAGACGAGCCTCCTCTCCCCGTCCCAAAATCAAATCAAATCCAATTGTATTTGTCACATACACATGGTTAGCAGATGTTAATGCGAGTGTAGCAAAATGCTTGCGCTTCTAGTTCCGACAATGCAGTAATAACCAACAAGTAATCTAACTAACAATTCCAAAACTACTGTCTTATACACAGTGTAAGGGGATAAAGAATATGTACATAAAGATATATGAATGAGTGATGGTACAGAGCAGCATAGGCAAGATACAGTAGATGGTATCGAGTACAGTATATACATATGAGATGAGTATGTAAACAAAGTGGCATAGTTAGTGGCTAGTGATGTATTACATAAGGATACAGTCGATGATAGAGTACAGTATATACGTATACATATGAGATGAATAATGTAGGGTATGTAAACATTATATTAGGTAGCATTTTAAAGTTTAAAGTGGTTAGTGATATATTTTACATCCTTTCCCATCAATTCCCATTATTAAAGTGGCTGGAGTTGAGTCAGTGTGTTGGCAGCAGCCACTCAATGTTAGTGGTGGCTGTTTAACAGTCTGATGGCCTTGAGATAGAAGCTGTTTTTCAGTCTCTCGGTCCCAGCTTTGATGCACCTGTACTGACCTCACCTTCTGGATGATAGCGGGGTGAACAGGCAGTGGCTCGGGTGGTTGTTGTCCTTGATGATCTTTATGGCATTCCTGTAACATCGGGTGGTGTAGGTGTCCTGGAGGGCAGGTAGTTTGCCCCCGGTGATGCGTTGTGCAGACCTCACTACCCTCTGGAGAGCCTTACGGTTGTGGGCGGAGCAGTTGCCCTACCAGGCGGTGATACAGCCCGCCAGGATGCTCTCAATTGTGCATCTGTAGAAGTTTGTGAGTGTTTTTGGTGACAAGCCAAATTTCTTCAGCCTCCTGAGGTTGAAGAGGTGCTGCTGCACCTTCTTCACGATGCTGTCTGTGTGAGTGGACCAATTCAGTTTGTCTGTGATGTGTATGCCGAGGAAATTAAAACTTACTACCCTCTCCACTACTGTTCCATCGATGTGGATAGGGGGGTGTTCCCTCTGCTGTTTCCTGAAGTCCACAATCATCTCCTTAGTTTTGTTGACGTTGAGTGTGAGGTTATTTTCCTGACACCACACTCCAAGGGCCCTCACCTCCTCCCTGTAGGCCGTCTCGTCGTTGTTGGTAATCAAGCCTACCACTGTTGTGTCGTCCGCAAACTTGATGATTGAGTTGGAGGCAGCCCGTCAGGAAGTCCAGTACCCAGTTGCACAGGGCGGGGTCGAGACCCAGGGTCTCGAGCTTGATGACGAGCTTGGAGGGTACTATGGTGTTGAATGCCGAGCTGTAGTCGATGAACAGCATTCTCACATAGGTATTCCTCTTGTCCAGATGGGTTAGGGCAGTGTGGTTGAGATTGCATCGTCTGTGGACCTATTTGGGCGGTAAGCAAATTGGAGTGGGTCTAGGGTGTCAGGTAGGGTGGAGGTGATATGGTCCTTGACTAGTCTCTCAAAGCACTTCATGATGACGGAAGTGAGTGCTACGGGGCGGTAGTCGTTTAGCTCAGTTACCTTAGCTTTCTTGGGAACAGGAACAATGGTGGCCCTCTTGAAGCATGTGGGACCAGCAGACTGCTTTAGGGATTGATTGAATATGTCCGTAAACACACCGGCCAGCTGCATGCTCTGAGGGCGCGGCTGGGGATGCCGTCTGGGCCTCCAGCCTTGCGAGGGTTAACACGTTTAAATGTCTTACTCACCTTGGCTGCAGTGAAGGAGAGACCGCATGTTTTCGTTGCAGGCCGTGTCAGTGGCACAGTATTGTCCTCAAAGCGGGCAAAAAAGTTATTTAGTCTGCCTGGGAGCAAGACATCCTGGTCCGTGACTGGGCTGGTTTTCTTCCTGTAGTCCGAGATTGACTGTAGACCCTGCCACATGCCTCTTGTGTCTGAGCCGTTGAATTGAGATTCGACTTTGTCTCTATACTAACGCTTAGCTTGTTTGATAGCCTTGCGGAGTGAATAGCTGCCTCCCCAGATCCTCTCTCCCGGCCCAGACGAGCCTCCTCTCCCTCGGCCCAGACGAGCCTCCTCTCTCCCGGCCCAGACGAGCCTCCCCAGCCTCCTCTCTCTCCCCCGGCCCAGACGAGCCTCCGCTCTACACAGACTGGAGTCCGTTTAAATAATTTCCAACCTAAAACAATAGGCTCCTATGAATACCAGGGCTGTGTCCCAAGGGCACCCTATTCCCTATGTAGTGAACTACTGTTGCCCAGGGCTCTGGTCAACATCATTACACTGTAGTCACATACCACTGGTTTCATCCCCAGATTACACCCTGTAGTCACATACCACTGGTTTCACCCACAGATTACAGCCTGTAGTCACATACCACTGGTTTCACCCCCAGATTACAGCCTGCAGTCACATACCACTGGTTTCACCCCCAGATTAAAGGCTGCAGTCACATAGCACTGGTTTAACCCCCAGATTAAAGGCTGCAGTCACATAGCACTGGTTTAACCCCCAGATTAAAGCCTGCAGTCACATAGCACTGGTTTCACCCCCAAATTACAGCCTGTAGTCACAGCACTAGTTTAACCCCCAGATTATAGCCTGTAGTCACATAGCACTGGTTTAACCCCCAGATTAAAGCTTGTAGTCACATAGCACTGGTTTAACCCCCAGATTACAGCCTGTAGTCACATACCACTGGTTTCATCCCCAGATTACAGCCTGTAGTCACATAGCACTGGTTTAACCCCCAGATTACAGCCTGCAGTCACATACCACTGGTTTCATCCCCAGATTACAGCCTGTAGTGACATACCACTGGTTTCACCCCCAGATTACAGCCTGTAGTCACAGCACTGGTTTTACCCACAGATTACAGCCTGTAGTCACATAGCACTGATTTAACTCACAGATTATAGACATCCATAGGCTAAAAATTAAAGGCTTGAGTTTGACTTGAGGCAAATATATGAGAATGTAATACAAAATGTATCTACTTATTTACAGAATTGCAATTTCATCAAGAAGAAAAGAGAGATCCCATAACAAACCCAAATCACTTTCAGATAAATAACAGCACATGAGGTAAATGTAATTTATGTTTCGATTAGACTTATAACAGTTTGGTTTCTTCGGGGGAAATGAATGCAGTACTGTTTGTTCAAGAGGACTAATCAACCTCTGTTCCTGTTCAAGCCTTATTGTGATATATAGTATGTGTGTGTGTACCGTATGTGTGTGTGTGTGTGTGTGTGTGTGTGTGTGTGTGTACCGTGTGTGTGTGTGTGTGTGTGGTGTGTGTGTGTGTGTGTGTGTACCGTATGTGTGTACCGTATGTGTGTGTGTGTGTGTGTACCGTATGTGTGTGTGTGTGTACCGTATGTGTGTGTGTGTGTGTACCGTATGTGTGTGTGTGTGTGTACCGTATGTGTGTGTGTACCGTATGTGTGTGTACCGTATGTGTGTGTACCGTATGTGTGTGTGTGTGTGTGTGTGTGTGTGTGTGTGTACCGTATGTGTGTGTGTGTACCGTATGTGTGTGTGTGTGTGGTGTGTGTGTATACCATATGTGTGTGTCTGGTGTGTGTGTGTACCGTATGTGTGTGTGTACCGTATGTGTGTGTGTACCGTATGTGTGTGTGTATACCGTGTGTGTATACCGTGTGTGTGTGTATACCGTGTGTGTATACCGTGTGTGTACCGTGTGTGTGTGTATACCGTGTGTGTGTGTGTATACCGTGTGTGTGTACCGTGTGTGTGTGTGTGTGTACCGTGTGTGTGTGTTTACCGTTTGTGTGTTTGTGTACCGTGTGTGTGTGTGTGTATGTGTGTGTGTACCGTGTGTGTGTGTGTGTGTGTGTATATACCGTATGTGTGTGTGTGGTGTGTGTGTGTGTATACCGTATGTGTGTGTGTGAGCACGCGCACGTATACCGTGTGTGTGTGTGTGTATACCGTGTGTGTATACCGTGTGTGTGTGTGTGTGTGTATACCATGTGTGTGTGTATACCGTGTGTGTGTGGTGTGTGTGTGTGCGTGTATACCGTGTGTGTGTGTGTGTGTGTGTGTGTGTGTGTGTGTGTGTGTGTGTGTGTGCGTGCATACCGTATGTGTGTGTGTGTCTATACTGTCTGTCTGTGTGTGTCTGTGTGTGTGTGTGTGTGTGTAGTCACATCTGAAAAGTGTCCCCAGTTTTGATACATGAGAGGGTGTGTGGTATCTTCCACGCTGTGCTGACTGTCTACCCTCTGATCATCCTCTATACAACACAGTCAAGACCCTGGAAACGTCTAAACAGACTCTGATCATCTATAAAACACAGTCAAGACCCTGGAAAGCCCTTCACAGACTCTCTGATCATCTATACAACATAGTCAAGACCCTGGAAACGTCTAAACAGACTCTCTGATCATCTATAAAACACAGTCAAGACCCTGGAAACGTCTAAACAGACTCTCTCTGTGACCCAAACAGCACCCTATTCCCTGTGTAGTGCACAAAGGGAAATCAGTTGGTGGTTTGAGTTGACATCTCCTAGATTTCCGCCCATTGGCTGAAAGAAAGGAAGAGATTATTGCACCAGTGAAACCCATAGGTTAATCAGGAAGCATGGTGGAATTGCTCTAGTGTGCCATGCTAATAGGCTGAAGATAATATGTGAATGACATTCTGCACGCTTGCTGAGGGTGAAGGAGGAGAGACGTGACACTATGTTGTTGATATAAACATGATGACACTACTAGATACCTGCTATGCTGATGAGGTAACATGATGACACTACTAGATACCTGCTATGTTGATGAGGCAACATGATGACACTACTAGATACCTGCTATGTTGATGAGGTAACATGATGACACTACTAGATACCTGCTATGCTGATGAGGTACCATGATGACACTACGCTATAGATACCTGCTATGTTGATGAGGCAACATGATGACACTACGCTATAGATACCTGCTATGTTGATGAGGGAACATGATGACACTACGCTATAGATACCTGCTATGTTGATGAGGTAACATGATGACACTACTAGATACCTGCTATGTTGATGAGGCAACATGATGACACTACTAGATACCTGCAATGTTGATGAGGCAACATGATGACACTACGCTATAGATACCTGCTATGTTGATGAGGTAACATGATGACACTACTAGATACCTGCTATGCTGATGAGGTAACATGATGACACTACGCTATAGATACCTGCTATGTTGATGAGGTAACATGATGACACTACTAGATACCTGCTATGCTGATGAGGTAACATGATGACACTACTAGATACCTGCTATGCTGATGAGGTAACATGATGACACTACGCTATAGATACCTGCTATGTTGATGAGGTAACATGATGACACTACGCTATAGATACCTGCTATGTTGATGAGGTAACATGATGACACTACTAGATACCTGCTATGCTGATGAGGTAACATGATGACACTACTAGATACCTGCTATGTTGATGAGGTAACATGATGACACTTCTAGATACCTGCTATGTTGATGAGGTAACATGATGACACTACGCTATAGATACCTGCTGTGTAGATGAGGTAACATGATGACAGTCTGTCAGGAGTATTCATTAACGTGTCCCTTTAGTTGCTGTTTGTATATATTAACATGCTGCTAGTGATTCATACACTGTCTGTGGTAATGTCCCTTTAGTTGGTGTTTGTATATATTAACATGCTGCTGGTGATTCATACACTGTTTGTGGTAATGTCCCTTTAGTTGGTGTTTGTATATATTAACATGCTGCTGGTGATTCATACACTGTTTGTGGTAATGTCCCTTTAGTTGGTGTTTGTGCCTATTAACATAATAGCAGACATTTCCAATGACATGTTAGTCATTTAGCAATGACTTTAATCCAGAGCCACTTAGAGTTAGTTCATTCAATTTAAGATAGCTACAGTGCCTTGCGAAAGTATTCGGCCCCCTTGAACTTTGCGACCTTTTGCCACATTTCAGGCTTCAAACATAAAGATATAAAACTGTATTTTTTTGTGAAGAATCAACAACAAGTGGGACACAATCATGAAGTGGAACGACATTTATTGGATATTTCAAACTTTAACAAACAAAAACTGAAAAATTGGGCGTGCAAAATTATTCAGCCCCATTAAGTTAATACCAGTCCTAGTAAGTACATGTTTTCCAGCGAAGAAGAAGTGATTGTAAGAAAAGACAAGTTTGAATGATAGTGTCTTCTTTTTGTTGTTGTTGTTGACATGGCAACAAGGAAGTGAAGTGAAGAAATACTTTTCAGTCACCGGGGACCAATGGAGTTTTTTTCCTGCTCAGGATCCAACTTCTTGTGGGGCGGCAGGGTAGCCTAGTGGTTAGAGCATTGGACTAGTAACCGGAAGGTTGCAAGTTCAAAAGTACAAATCTGTCGTTCTGCCCCTGAACAGGCAGTTAACCCACTGTTCCCAGGCCGTCATTGAAAATAAGAATTTGTTCTTAACTGACTTGCCTAGTTAAATAAAGGTTAAACATATATATTTTTTAATTGTAAAGATACTGTAAAGCAGGTTTAAAAGCAGGGTTCCCTGGACTGGTGGTTGTCACATACTGATGATGTCACTCAATTATGTTTACCGGGCTGTTTCTGCTCTCTTTGCAACGCCGCGTTTGAGTAGAAACTGATCTCAGACCAGGGCTAATGAGGTGAGAAGCATTACATTCCAAGTGCGCAGCTAACCCTGGCCTGGCCCCTTGACCTGAAGACAAACACTCTAACCTCCCAATACAACACGAACATCTCAATTGGGAGAGATTGTAAGTCTCCTACCACCTATGTTCGTACAATACTGTATGTCCATAAAGCATTGCTGAATGATTCTCTTCCAGGAGATCCAGGGGGATATACAGTATTATAACAAGGATCTAGTTAGTATTGAGTCAGTTGTCCTGAAGGAGCTTGTTAGTATTGAGTCAGTTGCCCTGAAGGAGCTAGTTAGTATTGAGTCATTTGTCCTGAAGGAGCTAGTTAGTATTGAGTCATTTGTCCTGAAGGAGCTAGTTAGTATTGAGTCATTTGTCCTGAAGGAGCTAGTTAGTATTGAGTCAGTTGTCCTGAAAGAGCTAGTTAGTATTGAGTCAGTTGTCCTGAAAGAGCTAGTTAGTATTGAGTCAGTTGTCCTGAAAGAGCTAGTTAGTATTGAGTCAGTTGTCCTGAAAGAGCTAGTTAGTATTGAGTCAGTTGTCCTGAAAGAGCTAGTTAGTATTGAGTCAGTTGTCCTGAAAGAGCTAGTTAGTATTGAGTCAGTTGTCCCGAAGGAGCTAGTTAGTATTGAGTCAGTTGTCCCGAAGGAGCTAGTTAGTATTGAGTCAGTTGTCCCGAAGGAGCTAGTTAGTATTGAGTCAGTTGTCCCGAAGGAGCTAGTTAGTATTGAGTCAGTTGTCCCGAAGGAGCTAGTTAGTATTGAGTCAGTTGTCCCGAAGGAGCTAGTTAGTATTGAGTCAGTTGTCCCGAAGGAGCTAGTTAGTATTGAATCAGTTGTCCCGAAGGAGCTAGTTAGTATTGAGTCAGTTGTCCTGAAGGAGCTAGTTAGTATTGTGTCAGTTGTCCTGAAGGAGCTAGTAAGTATTGTGTCAGTTGTCCTGAAGGAGCTAGTAAGTATTGTGTCAGTTGTCCTGAAAGAGCTAGTTAGTATTGAGTCAGTGTTGTTGCTTTCTAAGAAGTGTTCTGAGTTCTTTGAAGGCCATTCCTTTGAAGTCAACCCTCAGATGGAAGTTATCCACTCTGACAGTTACTTAATGGGGTGATCCGCAAGTTGAAACAATACCAAAGTATTTTCCCCGCTCCTGTTTCGGGTAAAAATAAAAATAGGGCTGGAGAACTATAACCACCTCACAAATTAGACAACTATGGATGCAAGGACTGACCCTTCAATGTATCAACATTATATTTTAAACCTTGATTTAAGCCTGTATAGTATTTGTTTATGTTTACCTCGTTTACAAACATTGGAGTAAAACAATCTTATATTTTGAGTTCTGATGGGGTAAAACAGTTGAACTAAGCTCATGAGGCATTTATAAGTTATAGTCTTTAAAAAATACATTGTTAGATATAATTAATTCCAAAAATGTCCGTAGCAACTACAGATTTCCCCTTTAATGGTGGAAGAATTGTCCAATCTGTGGAGAAAGCCCCCCCAGAGTCCGGGTTTGTGGATGAATATCCAATATAATACTTATGAACTATGTGCCAGGAACTGAAAATCATTCCCCCAATAGTGATCTTCCATAATCATTCCCCCAATAGTATCTTCCATAATCATTCCCCCAATAGTACACATCAATAATCATTCCTCCAAAAGTACTGTCGTGTCTTTGTCTATGCCGGATTAAGTGATATGACATGCTATTCTATAAAATCATTTATCTGTAATTATTATTACCTGATTAAGCTAATCAGATAGATCATTAACTAGAAAGTCGGGGCACCACGAAATAATGTTTATAGAGCTGTTATCTTTCCGAATAAACTCTTAAAGACCTAGTAATCTTTTACATCAGTAGCAGTCAATATTTAATCGTCAACTTATTTCAGTCTCATCTGAAAGTTGTAAATTCTTGGTTATCTTCACGAACCCTGGCTAACAACTTGAATCAGCAATACAAAATGTGGTTTAATCATTTATTTACAAAATACCTAAATAATCACACAGAATTATATATACACAGAATGGATCATACATTGATTACAACTTATGTCATGAAGGAAAACATCCCTAGCGGACAGAACAGATATGACAGCTGGTTACACAAAGAGAGGGGGGGGGGTTGGGTTTGAGTGAAAGAGCGGGAAGACTGAGTAACAAAGGGAGAAGCTATGCTATCGTAAATACAGAATCATTTGAAAAAGGAAAATACCATAAATATTTACTCTGAGCTGCAATTCGGTAGATTGGTCGTAGATGGTAGGCCTGGTTGTCCTTTGAAGAATGTCTGGTGGTAGAACCGCTACTTTGTAGTATCGTTGTGTGTGTTAGACTGGATACGTCGTCCGTCCTTTCCTAGCCCACGTTTACAGCGACTGCTGCTAACTCAATGGCTAGGAGGTATCAATTCGGGAGTGAAAAAGAGTTCAAAGTTCATACCAAGTTGCCAAACTTTTATGCTCATGCTAAATTCTGGCTGGTATCGTCGAAAATCATCCTTCCAGCGTGTAGGTTGTCACCTTCACATTGAAATTCAATGTCAATTTTGCTGAGGTTGGCTTAGTTCTGTAGGTGGTCTTTGTCCTTTCAACGCGGGGATGGTAAGTCCTCACTTCCTTTGAACAGGAAGTGACATTTTCATCAAAGGAGCTGTGTTTCATAGTTTACAACCACTGTCTGTTCACATGGGCGGGGCCACAGAGTTGGCAGAGTTTACAACCACTGTCTGTTCACATGGGCGGGGCCACTGAGTTGGCAGAGTTTACAACCACTGTCTGTTCACATGGGCGGGGCCACTGAGTTGGCAGAGTTTACAACCACTGTCTGTTCACATGGGCGGGGCCACTGAGTTGGCAGAGTTTACAACCACTGTCTGTTCACATGGGCGGGGCCACTGAGTTGGCAGAGTTTACAACCACTGTCTGTTCACATGGGCGGGGCCACTGAGTTGGCAGAGTTTACAACCACTGTCTGTTCACATGGGCGGGGCCACTGAGTTGGCAGAGTTTACAACCACTGTCTGTTCACATGGGCGGGGCCCCTGAGTTGGCAGAGTTTACAACCACTGTCTGTTCACATGGGCGGGGCCACTGAGTTGGCAGAGTTTACAACCACTGTCTGTTCACATGGGCGGGGCCACTGAGTTGGCAGAGTTTACAACCACTGTCTGTTCACATGGGCGGGGCCACAGAGTTGGCAGAGTTTACAACCACTGTCTGTTCACATGGGCGGGGCCACTGAGTTGGCAGAGTTTACAACCACTGTCTGTTCACATGGGCGGGGCCACTGAGTTGGCAGAGTTTACAACCACTGTCTGTTCACATGGGCGGGGCCACAGAGTTGGCAGAGTTTACAACCACTGGCTGTTCACATGGGCGGGGCCACTGAGTTGGCAGAGTTTACAACCACTGGCTGTTCACATGGGCGGAGTAGAAGATAAGTCCCTCAATGGGATAACTTCTTCTTTGTGTTGAAAGAAACGACGAGTTAAATGTGAGTTTCTCCATTGTTTTTTTTTCTGATGGTTTCTATTCAACGACCAGTGAATGTGTTGGGCAAAGCAAGCTAGCTAACATACTGTATAATGACTGGAGAAGCAGGGAATCAATCGCTATGACTCAGAAGTGAACATTTAGATAATGCAGTAGGTCCTGACAGAGCACAGAGCCCTGTCAGACTCTCTACCTCAGCTAAACACAGAGCCCTGACTGACTGACTGTCTACCTCAGCTAAACACAGAGCCCTGACTGACTGACTGTCTACCTCAGCTAAACACAGAGCCCTGACTGACTGACTGTCTACCTCAGCTAAACACAGAGCCCTGACTGACTGACTACCTCAGCTAAACACAGAGCCCTGGCTGACTGTCTACCTCAGCTAAACACAGAGCCCTGGCTGACTGACTGACTGTCTACCTCAGCTAAACACAGAGCCCTGTCTGACTGACTGACTGTCTACCTCAGCTAAACACAGAGCCCTGACTGACTGACTGTCTACCTCAGCTAAACACAGAGCCCTGGCTGACTGGCTGTCTAACTCAGCTAAACACAGAGCCCTGACTGACTGACTGTCTACCTCAGCTAAACACAGAGCCCTGACTGACTGACTGTCTACCTCAGCTAAACACAGAGCCCTATCTGACTGTCTACCTCAGCTAAACACAGAGCCCTATCTGACTGTCTACCTCAGCTAAACAGCAAATCATATGATCATATTCAGCGTGTGTCTCACCGAAGATAAATAGCTCATCAATATTCCATGCTGAGTGCATTTGGAGAGTAATTAACTCCCAACTCCAGAGTAAGCAAGATACTTGGTGCTCCGTTTAAACTAAGGCTAGAGTAAACTGGAACGTACCGCCATTTTGTTAACACTGCGTGTGCTTTCTGAATAGTTTTTACACACACACACACACACACACACACACACACACACACACACACACACACACACACACACACACACACACACACACACACACACACACACACACACACAGGAGACCCATGATTGGACACAACACAGGAGACCCATGTTTGGATACAACACAGGAGACCCATGTTTGGACACAACACAGGAGACCCATGTTTGGACACAACACAGGAGACCCATGTTTGGACACAACACAGGAGACCCATGTTTGGACACAACACAGGAGACCCATGTTTGGACACAACACAGGAGACCATGTTTGGACAAAACACAGGAGACCCATGTTTGGACACAACATAGGAGACCCATGTTTGGACACAACACAGGAGACCCATGTTTGGACACAACACAGGAGACCCATGTTTGGATACAACACAGGAGACCCATGTTTGGATACAACACAGGAGACCCATGTTTGGATACAACACAGGAGACCCATGTTTGGACACAACACAGGAGACCCATGTTTGGACACAACACAGGAGACCCATGTTTGGACACAACACAGGATACCCATGTTTGGATACAACACAGGAGACCCATGTTTGGATACAACACAGGAGACCCATGTTTGGATACAACACAGGAGACCCATGTTTGGATACAACACAGGAGACCCATGTTTGGACACAACACAGGAGACCCATGTTTGGACACAACACAGGAGACCCATGTGAGAACTCAATGTTCTTTAGAACATGGCAAAAACCAACCAACACTCATCATTCTCATGGCCAGTCTGAGATAATTACATTGGAAAGAATCAATGAGAAAACAGAGCAAACTAGATTGCTATTTTGCCCTAAACAGAGAGTACACAGTGGCAGAATACCTGACCAATAAAGGATGCGTCCAAAATGGAATCCCATTCCGTATTTAGTGCACTACTTTTGACCAGGGCCCATAGTGCACTCTATAAGAAACAGGGTCCCATTTGGGAAGCACACACACACTTTGGAGATCTGCATTCCACACGGTACAGAAACACAATAAGAATATCAATAGATATGATGTGCCCTGAAACTCTTTTCATTCCGGAACTTCCTCTCCACCTACAGTGCAGCACTCCTTCAGAATCAGTTAGGCAAATTCTTCTTTCTCTCTTTGTTACCTGCCTTGGTTCTGGCTTCTGAAATGTTTTTTTTTTCCAAGGTATTTTCCGGCAGGCAGGTGGATGGAGAGGAAGCTTGTCTTCGGCTGTTAATATTTGATTGGCTTTATGGGTAAAAGAACATTAAGAGATTCATTAAATGTTTCATGCAGAGATTTCCCCCTGAGCCTGTTAGACATAGTAGCAGATAGTTATTATACTCTATCTGCCATTTAGAAAACGCTTTCATCTAAAGTGACTTTACAGTCATGCGTGCATATATTTTACTCATTGGTGGCCCCAGGAATTGAACCCATAACTCAGGCGGTGCAAGAGCCTTGCTCTAACAACTGAGTCATACAGGACCACATATCATTGCAGAGTTTCTTGTGAATGTACCTATTGACGTTCACTGTACCCATAAGCAAATCTAGCTATCGAGATTCACCACAACTTACTGATGTTGTTTCAGAATGAAATGAATGAATGGGCGAATGCAAATACTGTAGGTAGTCATTAGGATAATATACATCAGATGCTGATGTTAAATGTTTTAGTTCAACAGGGCCTTTAGTCTTGCCAAAAGTACAATATCCTTTGTGTCTTCATGCAGTGATGAAGGTTACCAACCTCAACAACATCCGGTGAAATTGCAAAGCGCCAAATTCAAAATACAGAAATCCTCACGTTAAACATTCATAAAAAAATAGAAGTGTTATACATCGGCTTAAAGATGAACTTCTTGTTAATCCAGCCGCTTTGTCAGATTTCAAAAAGGCTTTAAGGCGAAAGCACCATGCGGTTATCTGAGGACAGCGCCCTGCTTACAAAAGCATTCAAACATTTTCAAGCCAAGTAGAGGAGTCACGAAATAGTCAGAAATAGCAAAAAAATGTATCACTTACCTTTTATGATCTTCATCTGGTTGCAGTCACAAGAGTCCCTGTTACACAATAAATGTTTGTTTTGTTCGATACAGTCCCTCTTTATTCCCAAAAACTCAGTTTTGCTGGTGCGTTTTGTTCAGTAATCCACTGGCTCCAAGGCGGTCACAACATGCAGACGAATACATCCTAATAGTACTGGTAAAGTTCGTCAAAATATATCAAATGGTGTTTATAATGAATCCTCAGGTTGTCGACTGTCTAAATAATCGATAATATTTGAACCGGACAATACCGTATTCAATAGAAAGGGAAAACAACGAGGGGCGCGCAATCGGTCACGCTCGCAAACCAGCTCTGCTTCATTCTACAGTCCACTTACAAAATTGTCTCATTCTTCCTCATTTTTCAGAATACAAGCCTGAAACAATGTCTAAAGACTGTTGACATGTAGTGGAAGCTATAGAAACTGCAATCTGGGTCCTAACCCATTACATACTGTATAGGCATTCAATTGAAAAGTACCCACATCAAAGATATCCCACTTCCTGGATAGATTTTCCTCAGGTTTTCACCTGCCATATCAGTTCTGTTATACTCACTGTCACGCCCTGACTATAGAGAGCCTTTTTATTCTCTATTTTGGTTAGGTCGGGGTGTGACTAGGGTAGGTAATCTAGGTTGTTTTATTTCTATGTTGGCCTGGTATGGTTCCCAATCAGAGGCAGCTCTTTATCGTTGTCTCTGATTGGGGATCATATTTAGGCAGCCATTTCCCCACTGTGTTTTGTGGGATCTTGTTTATGTGTAGTTGCCTGTGAGCACTCCATAGTTTCACGTGTCATTTGCTCTTTATTGGTTTTTTTTGCGGTTCACTCTAATAAAATGTTGAACCGATTTCACGCTGCGCTTTGGACATTATTATAACGGTTAAGGAAACTTTAGAGTATTTTCTATCCAGATCTACCAATTATATGCATATCCTAGCTTCTAGGCCTGAGTAACAAGCAGTTTACTTTGGACACCTCAGTCATCAAAACTTCCGAATACTGCCCCATCTCTAAAAAGTTTCAAGTCTTGCGTTTAGGGGAGAGTGGGGTAAGTTGAGCCATTTTTTACATTCAGCATCACTCTGTCAAGGGAAATATAGTATTCCTTCTAACAAATATCTACAATTACTACGAAAAAATATCTACAATTACTCGCATGGAATAGCCTTTATTTCTCAGAACAAGACTAGACTGATGAGTTTCAGAATAACGATCTTTGTTTCTGGCCTTTTTGAGCCTGTAATCGAACCCACAAATGCTGATGCTCCAGATACTCAACTAGTCTAATGAAGGCCAGTTGTATTGCTTCTTTAATCAGGACAACAGTTTTCAGCTGTGCTAACATAATTGCAAAAGGGTTTTCTAATGATCCATTAGCCTTTTAAAATGACAAACATGGATTTGCGAACACACCTTGCCATTGGAACACAGGAGTGATGGATACTGATAATGGGCCATTTAAAAGAAAATCTGCCGTTTCCAGCTACAATAGTCATTTACAACATTAACAATTTCTACACTGTATTTCTGATCAATTTTATTATGTTATTTTAATGGACAAAAAAATTGCTTTTCTTTAAAAGACAAGGACATTTCTAAGTGACCCCCCCCCCAATTTTTTTATTTTTTATTTATTTTTTAAACATAGCTTGTCCCCCCAAAAATAGGTCTCTTTGCACAACTTACCCTGGGAATGGGGTAAGTTGAGTTGCGGGACAGAGGGTAAGTTAAGCCACCTACACATTTCTGTACAGAATGAAATATTATCTCTACCTTGTTTGCCCAACACAAATCAACAGAATCACATTCACTTTTTATATATTAATACTTTTAATAAGCATCTTTTAACACAGGCTTTGCACCTTACAAACACTTTGTATTTTTTTTTAACAATTTTAACATAGACCAGACCCTGTTGTTACCTCATCTCCCAGCGATGATACCTTGCAGACGCCCAGGAATAACGCCCAGGAATAAAACGCCCAGGAATAAAACACTTCAATTTGCTCAACTTGCCATTGGCTCAACCATTGTTCAACCATTGGCTCAAATATTTATTATACATTTTTGGGGGGGTATTTTTTCTTAACCGCATTGTTGCTTGTAAGTAAGCATTTCACTGTAAGGTTGTATTTAGCTCATGTGACCACAACATTTGATTTGATTTAAAACAAGGGTGGCTCACCATACCCCATTCTCCCCTACCTTTGTCGATGTCATCATCTCTTTCACTCTAAGACGTCTTTGTTTGTCACAAGGAAAGTGCACAGATAGTACAACCTCAGAGAAAAACTCCTTAATCCGTCTCCTCCTCCGGATACCTAAGAACTACTAAACATTCACAATCAATTAATTAATTCAGCACAAGACTGTTTTCAAAAGGTGGCTTCTGCCCTTCTGTGTTCACAGCGATCTCACTCATCTCCCAGTGGAACCTTGGTAGCCTTGCCTAGCTTAATTGTAATCAATGACCTTTAAATAGGGTTGTGTCACTAGAGAATCCCTCTTCCAGGTTCCACTGATTCATTTTTTAGGGGGATTGTAACCCCCATTGGAATGAGACACACATACAAAAGTATCATTCTAATGCATCTCCAAAGTGGTTGTAATTTAAGCAGGGAACAGTGAGATCACAGAGATCTCGGTGACAGCTTGGTTCCCTCTAGAGAGCTTATATTTAGCTGCTATGCTTCTCTTTATCCTGTCAACAGACCCTCTAACCCCACCACTAGTTACCACATTATGACAGAGCACTTTGTAAAGCTTATCATCAGTGCTTCCTCACCTGCAGAGTTCTTCCTCCTTCAGTGCTTCCTGCCTAGCAGAGATCTGCTTCCTTCTGTGCTTCCTGCCTAGCAGAGATCTGCTTCCTTCAGTGCTTCCTGCCTAGCAGAGATCTGCTTCCTTCAGTGCTTCCTGCCTAGCAGAGATCTGCTTCCTTCAGTGCTTCCTGCCTAGCAGAGCTCCTCTTCCTTCAGTGCTTCCTGCCTAGCAGAGATCTGCTTCCTTCAGTGCTTCCTGCCTAGCAGAGCTCCTCTTCCTTCAGTGCTTCCTGCCTAGCAGAGATCCTCTTCCTTCTGTGCTTCCTGCCTAGCAGAGATCCTCTTCCTTCAGTGCTTCCTGCCTAGCAGAGATCCTCTTCCTTCAGTGCTTCCTGCCTAGCAGAGATCCTCTTCCTTCAGTGCTTCCTGCCTAGCAGATATCCTCTTCCTTCAGTGCTTCCTGCCTAGCAGAGATCCTCTTCCTTCTGTGCTTCCTGCCTAGCAGAGATCCTCTTCCTTCAGTGCTTCCTGCCTAGCAGAGATCCTCTTCCTTCAGTGCTTCCTGCCTAGCTGAGATCCTCTTCCTTCTGTGCTTCCTGCCTAGCAGAGATCCTCTTCCTTCTGTGCTTCCTGCCTAGCAGAGATCCTCTTCCTTCTGTGCTTCCTGCCTAGCAGAGATCCTCTTCCTTCAGTGCTTCCTGCCTAGCAGAGAACCCTCTTCCTTCAGTGCTTCCTGCCTAGCAGAGATCCTCTTCCTTCAGTGCTTCCTGCCTAGCAGAGATATTTTCCTTGTTGCTCATCTGACAAGACTGTAACATGAACAGTGGATGAAGTAGTACTGTAGCACAACTAACGTGGATGTTTGCATCTGAGAAGACACATATACGTTAGCAGAAATATTTCCCCTTTTATTAAGCCTTACCAAGACCTGACCGTTTGGCTTATTGTCGGTGGACCACAATGCCTATTGGACTGTGAAATACTCCAGCAATCTTCCCAGGGATCTTTATTGGCCAAAATACAAACGTGGCCCAGTTTCTTTGATACATCACAAAATGCTTGACAAACAAGTGGAAACATAACATAGAGCTATGAGACTATAACTCTGTCCCCACTCCTATATGGAGTCTCTTGGCCCACTCGACTCCATATTCACATCTTTACAAGTCTGTGAAGTAACAACGCTCTGTGATATGGGGGGGTGGAGAGAGGGGGGGGGCACACTCCTCTTCATGGACTTGACTGCAGATCAACCCTCTGTGATATGGGGGGGGGGGGGGAGGAGGGTGGGGGGGGGGGCACACTCCTCTTCATGTACTTGACTGCAGATCAATGTTGTGATTCTCTAGAATAGCAATTCAAAGATGTACGTGGGAACACCATGTACGCCTGGCTTCAATCTCTCTGGCTTGATTCCTGACATCCTTACGGCATGTTTTCACACAGAGATCTACATATATAATTATATGGTGCCACACTGTGTTGCTAGAGAAAGCCTTGTTGTAGTAAATCTTCATTTTGTATCGGATATATAATCACACATTACCTTCGATAGAAACCCAATTTCCACTCTTCTATAGCAAGCAGTAGGCTTTCTACAGCATCTTTGCCAACAATCCCAATGAAGAATGTCCCGAGGGGTGCATATATTGCAATGATTTGGTAACCCAAAGTAGGTATCTGGCTTTGCTTTTTACCTTCCTCAGGCAAATATTGTGTTCATTCAATGACAACATGGAGTGTGTTCCATTGAAACTATGGGTTACATCCCAAATTGGCACACTTTTCCCTACATAGTGCACTACTTTTGACAGGGCTCAGCTCAAAAGTAGTAAACTATGTAGAGGGATAGGGATCCATTTGGGACATAAACCACTTTTTTTTTTTGCCTTAAATCAACACTAAACTGAATGACAGCTAAGATTTCCTATTAGATTTTTGTTCATTTATGATAATGAAGCCTTGCCTCTCTCCCTCTCCAGAGCTCCAGAGCTCCAGAGCTCCAGCTCATTACCCTCTAGCTCATTATCGCCCCAGAAGACCATCTGTTGTCAACAACAATATGAAACCTAATGTTCAAAAATGTAAACATGTTATTAGTTGTTCAGTATCACAAAGTACAGTTATGGCACCCTATTCCCTATTTAGTGCACTACTTTTAACCATCAGTGCACTAAATAGGGAACAGGGTGCCATGTGGGAGGCACCCTTAGCCTTGTGTATTCAGTTAATGGGTTTTCTGGATATGAATGCATAAATCATCATCTTTATTCATGTACAACCATCTTTGTAGCATTGAAAAGTCATCTTCAAACTTCAACTGTTAAATGTGTAATATGGTGAGATATTATAGATGGCCTATAGAGTAGTAAAAAGTCAAGTCATTTTTCATAGCCATCCCTAAACATTTAAGTGGCAGTTTCCCAGACGCATATTCAGCCTAGTCCTAGACTAGGTACATCACTTAAGCACAAATTCTTATTTACAATGACAGCCTAGGAACAGTGGGTTTAGCTGCCTTCTTCAGGGGCAGAATGACAGATTTTTACCTTGTCAGTTCGGGGATTTGATCTTTCAACCTTTGCGGTTACTGGCCCAACACCCTAACTACGCGACTACCTGCCACCCCATTGAAAGTGTTGTTTTTTTTTAGTTCAGGACTAAATTTAATCTGTGTCCCAGAAACCACTCCTCAAAGACCATAGTCCTGCAACACTTTATTTTCATGGCATTCCACAATCCATTATCACAAGATTATATCCCTTTGTTCCCCATAGGATCTTTGTTTTTCAAGGAGATGTTTATATAGACAATAGTGGGGTATCATTATTTGTGTACTAACTAAACTCTCTAATAGGCTGGGGTTGGCATCTATGTATTAGTAAGTAATGTCCAGAACAAAGTCATTCTCTTCTCCTTTCCTTTTCTGTACTCTAATGTTATGGTCTTAGTTCATTTCCTGTGTTTTGGCCCCAACAGACTGGCTGACAGAGTATAATGGCACCAATTTACTCTTCAAGACAACGTCCCTATCATCATCACCATCATCACCGGATACCAACACTTTTACCTTGAGAGTATTTGTTCCTTTCCAAGTGGGCTCGACAGATTCATTTAAATGGCAGTGTGAGGACGAGGTAAGTGTGTTTACACAGAGGTAGGTATCCATGAGATACATACACTGTGCCCGTTGTATTCTGTACCACTGTGGACCGTATGGGCCCTGGTTAAAGATACCTGTGTTCTGTACCACTGTGGACTGTACAGGCCCTGGTTAAAGATACCTGTGTTCTGTACCACTGTGGACTGTACAGGCCCTGGTTAAAGATACATGTGTTCTGTACCACTGTGGACTGTACAGGCCCTGGTTAAAGATACCTGTGTTCTGTACCACTGTGGACTGTACAGGCCCTGGTTAAAGATGCCTGTATTCTGTACCACTGTGGACTGTACGGGCCCTGGTTAAAGATACCTGTGTTCTGTACCACTGTGGACCGTACGGGCCCTGGTTAAAGATACCTGTATTCTGTCTGTCTGCCTGTCTACTGCCTCACTCTCAGTGGTGCACCGTACCTCCAGGTCTGTTAGTTAGTCAGTCTGTCAGTATGTCTGTCAGTCAATATCTGTCTGCCTGTCTACTGCCTCACTCTCAGGGGTGCCCCGTAGCAGTCAGTCAGTATGTCTGTCAGTCAGTAAGACAGACATATTGACTGACAGACATACTGACTGACTGACAGACAGTCTGTGTACTGCCTCACTCTCAGTGGTGCACCGTAAGTCCTATTCAATCTGTCTGTCTGTCTGTCTGTCTGTCTGTCTGTCTGTCTGTCTGTCTGTCTGTCTGTCTGTCTGTCTGTCTGTCTGTCTGTCTGTCTGTCTGTCTGTCTGTCTGTCTGTCTGTCTGTCTGTCTGTCTGTCTGTCTGTCTGTCTGTCTGCCTGTCTGCCTACTGCCCCACTCCCAGACACAAGTCAGCTGTATGATACATACCTTTCTATACATCATACATAAAACAGAGGTCATTCTTCACCTGCAGCTGTTGTTGACATACAGTGTCCTGAAACCTGATGTCATAGTTTCACTTGGGAGTAACTGGATGAATGTAGATTTGGGACCCATTACTGTGGACGGCTCTTTCTGTGAGCAGCCTGATAATCTATTTTGTTACATGTTGTATAAGAATAGAGTAGCTGTACTCAGATCAGTTGAATGAGTGTGAAACAAACAGTAGCTGTACTCAGATCAGTTGAATGAGTGAGAAACAAACAGTAGCTGTACTCAGATCAGTTGAATGAGTGAGAAACCAACAGTAGCTGTACTCAGATCCGTTCGAATCAGTTAGAAATCACCAGTAGTATTCAGATCAACCAGATATAAACTGTTTTAAACCTGATTTCCAGCTGTCAGCCTCCACTTCTTCTTCACCACAACCAACAAGCTCTCACAGTCTCACTGCAGAATCTGACGTTTGTCCATAAACATCACATTTCAAAGGTTACGTTTAGGCATTCATTCTGAATGGTTAAGTAAAGGTTTAGTTTAGGCATTCACCCTGACTGGTTAAGTAAAGGTTAAGTTTAGACATTCATTATGAATGGTTAAGTAAAGGTTAAGTTTAGGCAGTCATTATGAATGGTTAAGTTTAGGCAGTCATTATGAATGGTTAAGTTTAGGCAGTCATTATGAATGGTTAAGTAAAGGTTAAGTTTAGGCAGTCATTATGAATGGTTAAGTAAAGGTATTTCACCCAAATTGAGTTGATCAAAATTGGGTTTGTTTTCAAAATGTTTGGGTGGCGTACAATTGGCCCAGTGTCGTCCAGGTTTGGCCGGTCTAGGCCGTCATTGTAAATAAGAATTTGTTCCGAGTTAAATAAAGGATAAATAATATTTTAAATATAAAATATGTATTTCCCATAATGCATTTGATCAAACACAATCTAGTAACCTAGAAATCTTTCATGACAATGAAAAATGTTGTTTGACATCTTAAAAACTAATATTTGAAATCTGGCGTATATTGCTTGTTAATAAGTGGAAGATAATTTTGATAAAAGGTTTGTCAAATTAATGTCTCAGTTTAATTAGTTTGTTAAATACATTTCTAATACGTTAAAGTAAATCCATCTGTAGCATGTGTTCATATTTTTCAGTTCCTTTGGCTTTGATGCCTTTATGACTGAGTGTTGCTATATTCAAGTAGGAGCCGCGCTTCAAGATTGTTTTGATCACGCGGACTGGAATATGTTCCGGTCAGCCTCAGAGAACAACATCGACCTATACGCCAACTCGGTGAGTGTGTTTATAAAGAAGTGCATTGGAGATGTGGTACCCACTGTGACTATTAAAACCTACCCTAACCAGAAACCGTGGCTGGATGGCGGCATTCACACAAAACTGAAAACGCGATCCACCGCATTTAACCATGGAAAGAGATCTGGGAATATGTCTGAATATAAACAGTGTAGCTATTCCCTCCACAAGTCAATCAAACAAGTGAAATGCCAGGACAAGGACAGGATGGAGTCATAATTCAACGGCTCAGATATGAGATGTATGTGTCAGGGTCTACAGGAAATCACGGACTACAAAAGAAATCCAGCCACGTCACGGACACCGACGTCACACTTCCAGACAAACTAAACACCTTCTTTGCCCGCTTTGAGGATAATACAGTGCCACCGTCGCGGCCCGCTATCAAGGATGTGACTGACGTGAGTAAAACATTTAAACGTGTTAACCCTCGCAAGGCTGCTGGCCAGGACGGCATCCCTAGCCGCATCCTCAAAGCATACGCAGACCAGCTGCCTGGGGTGTTTACGGACATATTCAATCACTCCCTATCCCAGTCTGTTGTCCCCACCTGCATCAAGATGGCTACCATTGTTAATGTACCCAAGAAGGCAAAGATAACTGAACTAAATGACTACTGCACCGTAGCACTCAATTCTGACACCCTGAAGTGCTTTGAGAGACTAGTCATGGATCACCTCCACCTTACCGGCCACCCACCACTTCAGTTTGCATACTGCCCCAACAGGTCCACAGACGATGCAATCACCATCACACTGCACACTCTTCAACCACAGGAGGCTGAAGAAATGTGGCTTGTCAACCGAAACCCTGACACACTTGTACAGATGTTCAACCGAGAACATCCTGTCGAGCTGTATCACAGCCTGGTACGGCAACTGCAATGTCCTCAACCGCAAGGCTCTCCAGACTGTGGTGCAGTCTGCACATCACCTGGGGCAAACTACCTGCCCTCCATGATGCCTACACCACCCAATGTCACAGGAAGGCCAAAAAGATCGTCCAGGACAATAACCACCCGAGCCACTGCCTGTTCACACCGCTACCATCCAGAAGGCGAGGTCAAAACAGGTGCATCAAAGCTGGGGAGGAGTGACTGAAAAACAGCTTCTGTCTCAAGACCATCAGATTGCTAAATAGCCATCACTAACACAGAGAGGCTGCTGCCTACTTTGAGACCCAATCACTGGTCACTTTAAACAATGCCACTTTAAACAATGCCACTTTAAATAATGCCACTTTAAATAATGCCACTTTAAACAATGCCACTTTAAACAATGCCACTTTAAACAATGCCACTTTAAATAATGCCACTTTAAAAATGTTTACATATCTGACATTACTCATATCACATGTATATAGTGTATTTTATACCATCTATTGCACCTTGCCTTTGCTGCTCGGCCATCGCTCATCCATATATTAATATGTACATATTCTTATTCACCCCTTTAGATTTGTGTGTATAAGGTAGTTGTTGTGGAAATGTTAGATTACTTGTTAGATATTACTGCACTGTCAGAACTAGAAGCACAAGCATTTCGCTACGCTCGCATTAACATCTGCTAACCATGTGTATGTGACAAATAAAATTACATTTGATTTTGACTTTGCTGTCATCTGATAGGTGTCAGTGAGCTGACTGAATGCTCTGAGAGACTCTGTGTTGAGGTCAGTGATAAAGTAATCTACAGTACCACTGCCAAGGGATGAGCTGTAGGTGTACCTACCACAGGAGTCTCCTGAAGCCTACCACTGACTATGTACAGACCCAGCAGCTGCAAGAGTTGTGACCCATTTTGTTTTGTTGTTTTGTCATAGTTGCGTCTAGGGGGAGGGGGGCTTATGAGGGATGGAATACTGTCACCTCCAGGTAAGTGTTTGTGCTAAGAGTGTCAGCTTCTTGTTCAGTTGTGGCATTTAGGTTGCCACAGACTAGTACATGTCCCTGAGCCTGTAACTGGTTGATCTCCCTGTCTAGGATGGAGAAGATGTCATCGTTTAACTATGGGGATTCTATAGGGGGATATAGGTAGCACACATGAGGAAATTTTTCTCTTTTGAGATCATTTCCTTATTCATTTCTAGCCAGATGTAAAATTCTCCTGTTATGACTCATTTAACAGAGTGGGTCAGGTCTGCTCTATACAGTGAGGATTGTAGCGTGTAAATCTTGTTGGGGCAAACTCCAAATGTTTTTAGATGCATAGCAGCAAAGCCACTACACAACACAACACTAAACTACACATCAATTGCACTATAACATTGACAAACAGTGCCCACAAACTGTTAGGGCCTATATAAAGCTGTCCTAACAACAGAGCTTTCTTTTCAGCACCATGGAGTGAATCCTTACCACTGCTACACCTGGAGCCTTGTCTGGCAGAAAAATAGTTCATTCAGCCTCATTAAACTGCCTTTAAAAAACATAGCTGATATGGCTGACTTGTATAAACAAATGTGGTTTCTACTGACATTTGAGATGTACAAACTATGGCTTAAGGGAACGGATCAGAGGCAATCCATACTTCCATTAAGACATTAATGAGCGAGCTAGGACGGGCGTTGTCAATATAACTATTTGTTCAGCACTTTTGAAATGTTTTGCTACAGAATTCAGAACATGGGCCGTTCTTACAGTATTCTCCCTGTACACCAAGTCAAAACCGTGGGATAAATAAAGGGGGCATATAAGAAGATGATGAAAGCTCTTACAATATTCAATGATTGCATTTCTCTAAAAACAGGCTATAGGCCAGCTGTGCTGTTCAGTAGAGTTCCAGGTACCAGCTGCAGTTGTGGTGTTCAGTAGAGTGGTAGAGTTCAGGTACTAGCAGCGCAATCTATGTAACGTAGTACAAACATCTCCATCAAAACAAATTTCGAAAAGCCTGTTTTTGCATTTTCAATATGGGGTATTATGTGTAGGATTATTATTATTATTATTTTTTAAATCTTGTGTGCGTCCCAAAATGACACCCCAATCACAATATAGTGCACTACTCTATCCAGGATTGTGCGTTTGTTTCCTGCTGGGGGAACACCCATACACCCAAACACCCATATCTACACATAAGTAGACATTTATGAACGCATGACGGTAAGTGGCTTCGTATTATTGTGTTTGCAAAATAGGCATATTAATATCATAACTTATACCACTGAATGACTCATAACATATCCCATAATTAATATTAATATCATAAAGTATCCAATAACTTATACCATAACTCATTCATACCATAACTCATTAATACCATAACTCATTAATACCATAACTCATTCATACCATAACTCATTCATACCATAACTCATTCATACCATAACTCATATGATAACTCATTAATACCATAACTCATATGATAACTCATTAATATCATAACTCATTAATATCATAACTCATATGATAACTCATTAATACCATAACTCATATGATAACTCATTAATATCATAACTCATTAATATCATAACTCATACCATAACTCATTAATACCATAACTCATTAATACCAAAACTCATTGATACCATAACGCATTAATACCATAACTCATTAATACCATAACTCATTAATATCACAACTCATTAATATCATAACTCATATCATAACTCATTAACATAATAACTTGTTAATACCATAACTCGTATCATAACTCATTGGTACCATAACTCATTAATATCATAACTCATTAATACCATAACTCATTAATATCATAACTCATTAATACCATAACTCATTAATACCATAACTCATTTATATCATAACTCATTGATACCATAACTAATTAATATCATAACTCATATCATAACTCATTAACATCATAACTTGTTAATACCATAACTCGTATCATAACTCATTGATACCATAACTCATTAATATCATAACTCATTGATACCATAACTCATTAATACCATAACTCATTAATACCATAACTCATTAATACCATAACTCATTAATACCATAACTCATTAATATCATAACTCATTAATATCATAACTCATATCATAACTCATTAACATCATAACTTGTTAATACCATAACTCGTATCATAACTCATTGATACCATAACTCATTGATACCATAACTCATTAATATCATAACTCATTAATACCATAACTCATTAATATCATAACTCATTAATACCATAACTCATTAATACCATAACTCATTAATATCATAACTCATATTAACAGCTGCCACAAAGCACGTGTTATAAAACAAAACCCGGCGCAAACCAGCCGAAGCCAACCTCGACTATAAACAATAAATACCCCACACAGACATGGAGGGAACAGAGGGTTAAATACACATAGTAATGATGATGAGATGTAAACCAGCCGGAAGCCAACCTCGACAATAAACAATAAATACCCCACACAGACATGGAGGGAACAGAGGGTTAAATACACATAGTAATGATGATGAGATGTAAACCAGCCGGAAGCTGCAGTCTGTAATCTGAATAACAAAAAATAAAATAAAAATGGCTGCCCCTCCACCCGATTTGGTAAACCAGCAAGGACTGACCATCCATGACATCGAAGACCGTTGAACTAAGCTCACAATAAAATGTACACGCTATATTATTCAAGAATCAATATTTGTTGTCATTTATTTCAAAGTCCAAAACAGGATGTCAATTACATCATGTCTTTCTAACCCCCACAAGGCCTTGTGTTTGTTTTCTTTACAGTACTAGAGGCAAGGAGCCCTGGTGATGGTCAAGTCAGCTGTAATTGACATGGTGTGTGTGTGTGTGTGTGTGTGTGTGTGTGTGTGTGTGTGTGTGTGTGTGTGTGTGTGTGTGTGTGTGTGTGTGTGTGTGTGTGTGTGTGTGTTTTCTTTACAGTACTAGAGGCAAGGAGCCCTGGTGATGGTAAAGTCAGCTGTAATTGACATGGTGTGGTGTGTGTGTGTGTGTGTGTGTGTGTGTGTGTGTTTTCTTTACAGTACTAGAGGCAAGGAGCCCTGGTGATGGTAAAGTCAGCTGTAATTGACATGGTGTGGTGTGTGTGGTGTGTGTGTGTGTGTGTGTGTGTTTTCTTTACAGTACTAGAGGCAAGGAGCCCTGGTGATGGTAAAGTCAGCTGTAATTGACATGGTGTGTGTGTGTGGTGTGGTGTGTGTGGTGTGTGTGTGTGTGTGTGTGTGTGGTGTGGTGTGGTGTGTGTGTGTGTGTGAGTGTGTGTGTGTGTGTGTTTTCTTTACAGTACTAGAGGCAAGGAGCCCTGGTGATGGTAAAGTCAGCTGTAAGTGACATGGTGTGTGTGTGTGTGTGTGTGTGTGTGTGTGTGTGTGTGTGTGTGTGTGTGTGTGTGTGTGTGTGTGTGTGTGTGTGTGCGCCAGACGTCAGAGCTGCAAGAGGCCAATCACTCAGTGTGTGAGAGGTATGCCAGGGAGAATCCATCTGGTCCTAGCAGACAACAAAGACTCAATTATTGTGCATTTCTTGGATTCATTCAATTATGTAGCAGAGAACACAGCCTGGGTTGTTGTGTAGTAGAGAACACAGCCTGGGTTGTTGTGTAGTAGAGAACACAGCCTGGGTTGTTGTGTAGTAGAGAACACAGCCTGGGTTGTTGTGTAGTAGAGAACACAGCCTGGGTTGTTGTGTAGTAGAGAACACAGCCTGGGTTGTTGTGTAGTAGAGAACACAGCCTGGGTTGTTGTGTAGTAGAGAACACAGCCTGGGTTGTTGTGTAGTAGAGAACACAGCCTGGGTTGTTGTGTAGTAGAGAACACAGCCTGGGTTGTGGTGTAGTAGAGAACACAGCCTGGGTTGTGGTGTAGTAGAGAACACAGCCTGGGTTGTTGTGTAGTAGAGAACACAGCCTGGGTTGTTGTGTAGTAGAGAACACAGCCTGGGTTGTTGTGTAGTAGAGAACACAGCCTGGGTTGTTGTGGGGCAGAGAACACAGCCTGGGTTGTTGTGTAGTAGAGAACACAGCCTGGGTTGTTGTGTAGTAGAGAACACAGCCTGGGTTGTTGTGTAGTAGAGAACACAGCCTGGGTTGTTGTGTAGTAGAGAACACAGCCTGGGTTGTTGTGTAGTAGAGAACACAGCCTGGGTTGTTGTGTAGTAGAGAACACAGCCTGGGTTGTTGTGTAGTAGAGAACACAGCCTGGGTTGTTGTGTAGTAGAGAACACAGCCTGGGTTGTTGTGTAGTAGAGAACACAGCCTGGGTTGTTGTGTAGTAGAGAACACAGCCTGGGTTGTTGTGTAGTAGAGAACACAGCCTGGGTTGTTGTGGGGCAGAGAACACAGCCTGGGTTGTTGTGTAGTAGAGAACACAGCCTGGGTTGTTGTGTAGTAGAGAACACAGCCTGGGTTGTTGTGTAGTAGAGAACACAGCCTGGGTTGTTGTGTAGTAGAGAACACAGCCTGGGTTGTTGTGTAGTAGAGAACACAGCCTGGGTTGTTGTGTAGTAGAGAACACAGCCTGGGTTGTTGTGTAGTAGAGAACACAGCCTGGGTTGTTGTGTAGTAGAGAACACAGCCTGGGTTGTTGTGTAGTAGAGAACACAGCCTGGGTTGTTGTGTAGTAGAGAACACAGCCTGGGTTGTGGTGTAGTAGAGAACACAGCCTGGGTTGTTGTGGGGCAGAGAACACAGCCTGGGTTGTTGTGTAGTAGAGAACACAGCCTGGGTTGTTGTGGGGCAGAGAACACAGCCTGGGTTGTTGTGTAGTAGAGAACACAGCCTGGGTTGTTGTGTAGTAGAGAACACAGCCTGGGTTGTTGTGTAGTAGAGAACACAGCCTGGGTTGTTGTGTAGTAGAGAACACAGCCTGGGTTGTTGTGTAGTAGAGAACACAGCCTGGGTTGTTGTGTAGTAGAGAACACAGCCTGGGTTGTTGTGTAGTAGAGAACACAGCCTGGGTTGTTGTGTAGTAGAGAACACAGCCTGGGTTGTTGTGTAGTAGAGAACACAGCCTGGGTTGTTGTGTAGTAGAGAACACAGCCTGGGTTGTGGTGTAGTAGAGAACACAGCCTGGGTTGTTTTGTGGGGCAGAGAACACAGCCTGGGTTGTTGTGTAGTAGAGAACACAGCCTGGGTTGTTGTGGGGCAGAGAACACAGCCTGGGTTGTTGTGTAGTAGAGAACACAGCCTGGGTTGTTGTGTAGTAGAGAACACAGCCTGGGTTGTTGTGTAGTAGAGAACACAGCCTGGGTTGTTGTGTAGTAGAGAACACAGCCTGGGTTGTTGTGTAGTAGAGAACACAGCCTGGGTTGTTGTGTAGTAGAGAACACAGCCTGGGTTGTTGTGTAGTAGAGAACACAGCCTGGGTTGTTGTGTAGTAGAGAACACAGCCTGGGTTGTTGTGTAGTAGAGAACACAGCCTGGGTTGTTGTGTAGTAGAGAACACAGCCTGGGTTCTCTCAAAAAAAAGCAGCAAACACAAACAAACGTCCCAGCATGCACCACACATTTCCTGTAAAGACACATGCTGTGAGGGCTCCAGCTGTGAGCTCTATATGATGTGTCCAGACCATCACTATCTCCATATCCATGGGCTCCAGCCCTGTGGCGTTGTTCAAAGGCACTCAGTTCTGAGCCCACTGGATGCATTAGGATCCTGCTGCGCTCGCTCTCTTTCTCTCTCTGTGTGGTCAAAAAAGCTCTCTACGTGGAACGGAAGTATGGCTCAGACTAGCATGCAGGGATTGATATGAATGTGTTGTCTAAGATTTTATGGTCTGAAGTTACAAAATGAATAGCAAGGACAGGTGTTTTACCTACTGCAGTCAGAGATCAACTGAGACAGGTGTTTTATCTACTGTAGTCAGAAACATACTGAGACAGGTGTTTTACCTACTGTATTCAGAGACATACTGAGACAGGTGTTTTACCCACTGTAGTCAGAAACATACTGAGACAGGTGTTTTACCTACTGCAGTCAGAGACATACTGAGACAGGTGTTTTACCTACTGTATTCAGAGATCAACTGAGACAGGAGATCTACCTACTGCAGTCAGAGACAAACTGGGACAGGTGTCCACCTACTGTAGTTAGAGACAAACTGGGACATGTGGTCTAGCTACTGTAGTCAGAGACAAACTGGGACAGGTCATCTACCTACTGTAGTCAGAGACAAACTGGGACAGGTCATCTACCCACTGTACTCAGAGACAAATTGGGACTGGTGCTCCACCTACTGTAGTCAGAGACAAAATGGGACAAGTGATCCTACCTACTGTTGTCAGAGACAAACTGGGACAGGTGACCCTACCTACTGTAGTCAGAGACAAACGGGGACAGGTGTCTACCTACTGTAGTCAGAGACAAACTGGGACAGGTCATCTACCCACTGTACTCAGAGACAAATTGGGACATGTACTCCACCTACTGTAGTCAGAGAAACTGGGACATGTGAGCTACCTACTCTAGTCAGAGAAACTGGGACAGGTGTTCTACCTACTGTAGTCAGAGACAAACTGGGACAGGTAATCTACCTACTGTAGTCAGAGAGGTACTGGGACGGGTGACTGGAGTAGCAACAATACCTATTGATCTGTATGGTACAGTAGTCAGATCTGGGACAGGTAAATGGTCAAATGTTTTTGTTGTTTTTTACTATTCCTGAGAAGTTAACTTTGAGAGAAAAACAAGGTTTTTCCAGGACAATTTCACCCAGACTGAGTCATGTCACAGGAAGTCTCAGCCACAGGCTATTAGACAGTAAACCTTTACATAAATGAATATTTTCATTTCATGGATTGTTTGTCCTTCTCTTCTGCCCGTCTGTGTTTACAAGGCAAAAAATATATACAACAGAGTTCAGTTTGAACGAATTGATTCATCTAGAAGTGTCAATGTTGAAGATGCTGAATTGCATAACAGGAGATTTACCACTGAACTGTTGCAGACATTCTTGCTCCATTAGTTTAGCAAACGTAATCATAAAGTCCAATATTTACCTCACGTTAGGTTCTCTGTAGCACCCAAAAAAAGATTTTCACTCACCGACTTAAAGAACATCAAGAAAGTTAGACTGACTAACAACTACAAAGTATAGTTTTCCAGTGACAGGGAAAGGTGGGGGTTGAGGTGATCATTCAAGACCAGGGAGCCTGTGGGTCTTGTGTTCCTCCAACTGGAAGCCTATGGGCCTCGTGCCCCTCCAACTGGCAGCCTGTGGGCCTCGTGCCCCTCCAACTAGCAGCCTGTGGCCCGCGTGCCCCTCCAACTGGCAGCCTGTGGGCCTCGTGCCCCTCCAACTGGCAGCCTGTGGGCCGCGTGCCCCTCCAACTGGCAGCCTGTGGGCCTCGTGCCCCTCCAACTGGCAGCCTGTGGGCCGCGTGCCCCTCCAACTGGCAGCCTGTGGGCCTCGTGCCCCTCCAACTGGCAGCCTGTGGGCCTCGTGCCCCTCCAACTAGCAGCGTATGGGCCTCTTGCCCCTCCAACTGGCAGCCTGTGGGCCTCCTGCCCCTCCAACTGGCAGCCTGTGGGCCTCGTGCCCCTCCAACTGGCAGCCTGTGGGCCTCGTGCCCCTCCAACTGGCAGCCTGTGGGCCGCGTGCCCCTCCAACTGGCAGCGTATGGGCCTCTTGCCCCTCCAACTGGCAGCCTGTGGGCCTCCTGCCCCTCCAACTGGCAGCCTGTGGGCCTCCTGCCCCTCCAACTGGCAGCCTGTGGGCCTCGTGCCCCTCCAATTAGCAGCCTGTGGGCCTCGTGCCCCTCCAACTAGCAGCCTGTGGGCCTCGTGCCCCTCCAACTGGCAGCCTGTGGGCCGCGTGCCCCTCCAACTGGCAGCCTGTGGGCCTCGTGCCCCTCCAACTGGCAGCCTGTGGGCCTCGTGACCCTCCAACTGGCAGCCTGTGGGCCTCGTGCCCCTGAACCTAGCAGCCTGTGGGCCACGTGCCCCTCCAACTGGCAGCCTGTGGGCCTCGTGCCCCTCCAACTAGCAGCCTGTGGGCCGCGTGCCCCTCCAACTGGCAGCCTGTGGGCCGCGTGCCCCTCCAACAGGCAGCCTGTGGGCCTCGTGCCCCTCCAACTGGCAACCTGTGGGCCTCGTGCCCCTCCAACTGGCAGCCTGTGAGCCTCGTGACCCTCCAACAGGCAGCCTGTGGGCCTCATGCCCCTCCAACTGTCAGCCTGTGGGCCTCGTGACCCTCCAACTGGCAGCCTGTGGGCCTCGTGCCCCTCCAACTGGCAGCCTGTGGGCCTCGTGACCCTCCAACAGGCAGCCTGTGGGCCTCGTGACCCTCCAACTGGCAGCCTGTGGGCCTCGTGACCCTCCAACTGGTAGCCTGTGGGCGGACCAATACTAAAACCTACTACTGTGTACCTTCTGTCTACCAAAACCGACTACTGTCTACCTTATGTCTACCAAACCTACTACTGTGTCCCTTCTGTCTACCAAAACCTACTACTGTGTCCCTTCTGTCTACCAAAACCTACTACTGTCTACCTTATGTCTACCAAACCTACTACTGTGTCCCTTCTGTCTAGCAAAACCTACTACTGTCTACCTTATGTCTACCAAACCTACTACTGTCTACCTTATGTCTACCAAACCTACTACTGTGTCCCTTCTGTCTACCAAAACCTACTACTGTGTCCCTTCTGTCTACCAAAACCTACTACTGTCTACCTTATGTCTACCAAACCTACTACTGTGTCCCTTCTGTCTAGCAAAACCTACTACTGTCTACCTTATGTCTACCAAACCTACTACTGTCTACCTTATGTCTACCAAACCTACTACTGTGTCCCTTCTGTCTACCAAAACCTACTACTGTCTACCTTCTGTCTACCAAAACCTACTACTGCGTACCTTAGTACTGTCTGTCTACCAACACCTACTACTGCGTACCTTAGTACTGTCTGTCTACCAAAACCTACTACTGCGTACCTTCTGTCTACCAACACCTACTACTGTGTACCTTCTGTCTACCAAAACCTACTACTGTCTACATTAGCACCTTCTGTCCACCAAAACCTACTACTGTCTACCTTCTGTCTACCAAAACCTACTACTGTGTACATTAGTACCTTCTGTCTACCAACACCTACTACTGTGTACCTTCTGTCTACCAAAACCTACTACTGCGTACCTTCTGTCTACCAACACCTACTACTGTCTACATTAGTACCTTCTGTCTACTAAAACATACTACTGTGTCCCTTCTGTCTACCAACACCTACTACTGTCTACATTAGTACCTTCTGTCTACTAAAACATACTACTGTGTCCCTTCTGTCTACCAAAACCTACTACTGTCTACCTTCTGTCTACCAACACATACTACTGTGTACATTAGTACCTTCTGTCTACCAACACCTACTACTGTGTACATTAGTACCTTCTGTCTACCAAAACCTACTACTGCGTACCTTCTGTCTACTAAAACCTACTACTGTGTACCTTCTGTCTACCAAAACCTACTACTGCGTACCTTCTGTCTACCAAAACCTACTACTGTGTACCTTCTGTCTACCAAAACCTACTACTGCGTACCTTCTGTCTACCAACACCTACTACTGTGTACCTTCTGTCTACCAAAACCTACTACTGTCTACATTAGCACCTTCTGTCCACCAAAACCTACTACTGTCTACCTTCTGTCTACCAAAACCTACTACTGTCTACCTTCTGTCTACCAAAACCTACTACTGTGTACATTAGTACCTTCTGTCTACCAACACCTACTACTGTGTACCTTCTGTCTACCAAAACATACTACTGTCTACCTTCTGTCTACCAAAACCTACTACTGCGTACCTTCTGTCTACCAACACCTACTACTGTCTACATTAGTACCTTCTGTCTACTAAAACATACTACTGTGTCCCTTCTGTCTACCAACACCTACTACTGTCTACATTAGTACCTTCTGTCTACTAAAACATACTACTGTGTCCCTTCTGTCTACCAAAACCTACTACTGTCTACCTTCTGTCTACCAACACCTACTACTGTGTACATTAGTACCTTCTGTCTACCAACACCTACTACTGTGTACCTTCTGTCTACCAAAACATACTACTGTCTACCTTCTGTCTACCAAAACCTACTACTGCGTACCTTCTGTCTACCAAAACCTAATACTGCGTACCTTCTGTCTACCAACACCTACTACTGTCTACATTAGTACCTTCTGTCTACCAAAACCTACTACTGCGTACCTTCTGTCTACTAAAACCTACTACTGTGTACCTTCTGTCTACCAAAACCTACTACTGCGTACCTTCTGTCTACTAAAACCTACTACTGTGTACCTTCTGTCTACCAAAACCTACTACTGCGTACCTTCTGTCTACCAAAACCTACTACTGTCTACCTTCTGTCTACCAAAACCTACTACTGTGTACATTAGTACCTTCTGTCTACCAACACCTACTACTGTGTACCTTCTGTCTACCAAAACATACTACTGTCTACCTTCTGTCTTCCAAAACCTACTACTGCGTACCTTCTGTCTACCAACACCTACTACGGTCTACATTAGTACCTTCTGTCTACTAAAACATACTACTGTGTACATTAGTACCTTCTGTCTACTAAAATCTACTACTGTGTACCTTCTGTCTACCAAAACCTACTACTGTGTCCCTTCTGTCTACCAAAACCTACTACTGTGTCCCTTCTGTCTACCAAAACCTACTACTGCGTACATTCTGTCTACCAACACCTACTACTGTCTACATTAGTACCTTCTGTCTACTAAAACCTACTACTGTGTACCTTCTGTCTACCAAACCTACTACTGCGTACCTTCTGTCGCTATCCTGTCTTGCATTGCCGTGACGTGCTCTATGACACTAGTATATGGGGTGGATTGGTGCTCCCAGGTTTCCCAGGCGATGTCTAAGATTCCCCGGGGATGCCTCCCATATACCAGCTCAAAGGGAGAAAACCCCAGCGAGGCTTGAGGAACCTCTCTAATGGCAAACATCAGATACGGCAACATGCAATCCCAGTTTTTCCCATCCTTTTCGATTACCTTCCTGAGCATTGACTTCAGGGTTCGGTTGAATCTCTCAACCAGCCCGTCCGTCTGAGGATGGTAAACCGATGTCCTCAACTGTTTCACCTGCCACAGTTTACAAAGGTCCGCCATAAGGCGGGACATAAAGGGGGTCCCCTGGTCGGTAAGGATCTCCTTTGGAACCCCTACCCTGGTGAACAAGAGCACTAATTCCTTTGCGATATTTTTGGAAGTCATCGTCCGAAGGGGATTGGCTTCTGGGTAGCGAGTGGCATAATCTAGAATGACCAGAATGTATTGGTGCCCTCTGGTGGATTTGGGTAGTGGGCCCACTAAATCCATCGCTATCCTCTCAAATGGCGTTTCGATTATGGGGAGTGGCACTAACGGGCTTCTAAAAGCTGGTCGGGGAGCTGTTAACTGGCACTCCGGGCACTCTCCACAATGCCGAGCCACTTCAGCTTGAATTCCTGGCAGTAAAACCTCCTTACAATCCGGTCTCGGGTTTTAACGATACCAAGGTGTCCACCCAGAATGTGCCCATGAGCTAGATCCAGTACTGTCCTCCGGTACCGAGTGGGAACCAACAACTGTTCCACCACATCAAACCCTATTTTCGAGACTCTGTACACCAAACCCTTTTTCATGATGAAGTGGGGAAAACTATTAGGCATCATCCCACCATTTATGGGAGTACCATCTACGACCTGCACATCTGCTCTGGCTTGCTGCAGTGTTGGATCCTGGTTTTGGGCCGTCCCAAAATTAGTCAAGGACCCTGCCAGGTCTGCTGGTTCTAGATCGTCGTCCTCTGGATTCAGATCGACCCCAGCCCCACTAGTACCGGGCTGTTCGTTATCAGCGAGGTTTGCCACTTCATCCTCCTCCTCCCCTACAAGCACCTGTGATGTTGTCCCCTGGGAGACCTCTTTTCTTGGCTTTGGTTGAAGGACCCATGCTTCTTCCTGCTTGGTCGGGGTTGTTGGCTTCTCAAATATGTCATTCTTGTGGCCTAACTTCGCAAAGTTAGGAAAGTCTCTACCCAATATTACATCATATGGCATCTTTGGGACCACGCCAACCTCATAATCCAGCAGACCGTCCTCTGTTTGTATGCTCACTAAGGCCGTGGGGTACAGACGGGTATCCCCATGAATGCATGTAACACTGATATCCTGTCTTGTATCCAGTTTATGAGTCGGCACTAGGCCTGCAACGACCAGGGTTAGCATACTGCCGGAATCCAGCAGTGCTTCAACCTCTTTCCCTTCAACCTTCACCCTGCACATATGTTTGTTTCTTGATCTTTCAAGTACAGTGGTTACAACAGGACATGCATACCGTATATCATCTTCATTTTCACCAAGGTTACATTGCATTGGCTCTTCTTTAATAGGGCAGTAGGCTGCAATATGTCCTGGTTGATTACAATTGTAACAGATAATAGGGGTTCGGGGGGGGAGACCCCCTCGACACCCAGTCCCGGTTTCCGTTTTTTCCCTTAGTGTCTCGGCATGATTCTGATTCTTTCCTTATGGCCCCACGCTGCTCTCTTCCCCCTCCATATGTTGGGACAGCCTTACCCCGTCCGCTGGTTCGCCCAGGCCTGGGGAATGGGAATCTTTCCTCCTGTGCTTGCTCAGCTGTTCCTGCCGTACAATACCGTTCAACCAGGCCCACAAGATGGTCGGCGGAAAGTACCTCGTTCTGGCCAACCCATCGTCTCACTTCTTGGGGTAGACCTCGCTGGAACTGGTTGAGTACGATGGTCTCGACGATCTCGGCGGATGACCGGGTCTCTGGTCGCAACCATTTCCGTGCCAGGTTAATCAAGTCGAACATCTGTGTTCGTGGGGGTTGTCCCGGTCGGTAGGACCACTGGTGGAAGCGATGTGCCCTCACGGTATCGGTCACTCCCAGTCTAGTCAGGATCTCTCCCTTTAGTTTATCGTAATCCTGTGCATCTTTCAACTCCAGGTCGAAATACACTTTTTGAGCGTCCCCTGCCAGGTATGGTGCCAGAAGCCCTGCCCATTCTTCTTTCGGCCACTTCTCCCTCTCTGCCGTCCTTTCGAAGGTGGTAAGATATGCTTCCACATCATCCTGTGCTGTCATTTTTTGAAGAAAATGATTGGCCCGCCTCTGGGTATTTGCAGCTGGTACTTGAGCCCCAATTTGGTCCGCTAGCCCCTTTAGGCCTTCTCTTAACTCCCGGGTGTTTCTCTCTTGCTCTTCTCTGAGCAGCTGGTTGGTGCGGTGCTGGACCTGTAACGTGTCCTGATACATTCGCATTGCATCCTGATGAGCTATTTGTTGAGTTCTAGTTGCCTCTTGTTGGGCTGCCGCTGCTTGTAACAGGGCCTGTATGGCTCCCTCCATACTCATTTTCCTGAGAAACTGTGTTAACCAAACAAAGCCAAAACAAACCTGACTCCCCTTTGGAGTGCTAACTGAACCTTTATTTTTTTTTCTTCTACCTAACCAGTGTATGTTAGTCCATGCCCGCGTTCTCCACCACGTGTGGCAAACCTCTTCAAGGTTAGAAGCGTTTGTCACAAACTAAGTGGTAAACTGTCACCAAATCACCCAAGAATGAGAGTTCTTTCGAACAGGACAGTACCTGTGTGTTTGTTTCTCCGTCCTGGTCCACCCAGGCCGTAGGCGAGGTCAAGGATAGCAGGGTTCGGTACACGAATCGGGTTCTCGGTAGGTCCAGGTCCAAACGCCAACAGGTCCAAAACAATCCAGCTCATACACGGTAAATCCAGCCAATCTCTATTGTCTCTTTCTCTATTGTTCATAGATCCTTCCAGCACTCTCTCTTCCTCTTCCTGGTTTTTCTTGACCCTTTATCTGTGGGTCGGCTCCACCTTCTGAGGGTTCCCCTTGCTTCTGGGACTTGTAGTTTTGGCGGTCGGCCATTTTGTGATCTGTAGTTCTGACAGGAGTGGCCATTTTAGTGATCGGGCAGAGCCCGTTTATTAGTTCTGCTCTCACATATCTGCCACTTATCACTCGACCCCCTTCTTTGCCACAATTAGTACCTTCTGTCTACTAAAACCTACTACTGTGTCCCTTCTGTCTACCAAAACCTACTACTGTGTACCTTCTGTCTACCAAAACCTACTACTGCGTACCTTCTGTCTACCAACACCTACTACTGTCTACATTAGTACCTTCTGTCTACCAAAACCTACTACTATCTACCTTCTGTCTACCAAAACCTACTACTGTCTACATTAGTACCTTCTGTCTACCAAAACCTACTACTGTCTACCTTCTGTCTACCAAAACCTACTACTGTCTACCTTCTGTCTACTAAAACCTACTACTGTCTACCTTCTGTCTACCAACACCTACTACTGTGTACATTAGTACCTTCTGTCTACTAAAACCTACTACTGTCTACCTTCTGTCTACTAAAACCTACTACTGTCTACCTTCTGTCTACTAAAACCTACTACTGAGTACATTAGTACCTTCTGTCTACTAAAACCTACTACTGTCTACCTTCTGTCTACTAAAACCTACTACTGAGTACATTAGTACCTTCTGTCTACTAAAACCTACTACTGTGTACCTTCTGTCTACCAACACCTACCACTGTGTACATTAGTAACGCTTCCCTTCCTCCTCCCTCTTTTTCTCCTTTTAAATTTTTTTCAGTGTCATTAATCATTTCATAAACTTACAAGTTGTATTTGTAACATTTCACAACTATGTAATTCCTAATATATTATATATTATTATATCCCAAATACAATCTGAGGTTATTTCATTACCTCTAACATTGGCATTGCCAAAGATCTTTTCATGGTTGATAGATCTAAAACGTATTTCTCTCAAGATGAAAGGAATTATGGATTAACTTCAAAATGCAGTGAAACCTTCTCCTTGGGCTTCATAATAACAGGAGAGAAAAAATTAAGGTGGCCAATTTATAGTCAATGTGGAGACAGACAGTGTCAGAGGAACATATTGTGTTTCCTTCTTCTGAACAGATTGGATTCTCAGTGCATATAAATGAGTCTAGATCCTACATGGCAAGCAGCTGGCTGAGAGTCGCTTTAGCAGTGAGATGAAACTCACTTCTGGAGAGCTAGGGAGGTTCACAACAACAGTGTTAGAGAGGTGGGAGGTTCACAACAACAGTGTTAGAGAGGTGGGAGGTTCACAACAACAGTGTTAGAGAGGTGGGAGGTTCACAACAACAGTGGTAGAGAGGTGAGAGGTTCACAACAACAGGGTAAGAGAGGTGGGAGGTTCACGAAATCGGTGTTACTGGGATGGGAGGTTCACAACAACAGTGTTAGAGAGGTGGGAGGTTCACAACAACAGTGTTAGAGAGGTGGGAGGTTCACAACAACAGTGTTAGAGAGGTGGGAGGTTCACAACAACAGTGTTAGAGAGAAGAGAGGTTCACAACAACAGTATTAGAGAGGTGGGAGGTTCACAACAACAGTGGTAGAGAGGTGAGAGGTTCACAACAACAGTGTTAGAGAGGTGGGAGGTTCACAACAACAGTGTTAGAGAGATGGGAGGTTCACAACAACAGTGTAAGAGAGGTGGGAGGTTCACAACAACAGTGTTAGAGAGGTGAGAGGTTCACAACAACAGGGTAAGAGAGGTGGGAGGTTCACAACAACAGTGTTAGAGAGGTGGGATCTTCACAACAACAGTGTTAGAGATGTGGGAGGTTCACAACAACAGTGTTAGAGAGGTGGGAGGATTAGGTTCACAACAACAGTGTTATTGAGGTGGGAGGTTCACGAAATCGGTGTTATTGGGGTGGGAGGTTCACATCAATAGTGTTAGAGAGGTGGGAGCTTCACAACATCAGTGTTAGAGAGGTGGAAGGTTCACAACATCAGTGTTAGATAGGTGGGAGGTTCACAACAGCGGTGTTAGAGAGGTGGGAGGTTCACAACAACAGTGTTAGAGAGATGGGAGGATTGGGTTCACAACAACAGTGTTATTGAGGTGGGAGGATTAGGTTCACAACATCAGTGTTTGGGAGGTTCACAACATCAGTGTTAGAGAGGTGGGAGGTTCACAACAACAGTGTTAGAGAGATGGGAGGTTTACAACAACAGTTTTAGAGAGGTGGGAGGTTCACAACAACAGTGTTAGAGAGGTGGGAGGTTCACAACAACAGTGTTAGAGAGGTGGGAGGTTCACAACAACAGTGTGATAAACAGTGAATTTGTAATAATTGTTAGTGTACTTTATCAGGTACGTTGACCATTGCATTCTAAATGAGTTTGTTTATTTGGTTCTAACTCTTGGGCCATCTACTGGGCAGGTATTGAATGGAGGGAGGGTAGTTATCATTACTGAAACAAATGGTCATTTCTGAAACAAACTGTCTGATCACGTGGCTGTTACATAATACAATTCAATTTAATTCAGATACAGATAAAACAATGTATTGACATCAATAGGCATATTGTTTCAGATTTCAAACAGCTCAACATCTGTTGACCTGTCAGGTTCTGTATTGATGTAATGCTATATCATTACCATACCGGCTGTCTACTCGAGACCACCCAATGTCTAGACAACAAGACATATGCTACAAGCTGTCAGACTGACATTTTTCTATGGGGTTAATCATGCAGAACAGTATCGTTTAACACTATAGGCACTATATACAATAGGATTACTATATACAATAGGATTACTATTAATGATCCACAGTTCAGTACAGCTGTAACCTGGGTGATGGTTTAGTGATCCACAGTTCAGTACAGCTGTAACCTGGGTGATGGTTTAGTGATCCACAGTTCAGTACAGCTGTAACCTGGGTGATGGTTTAGTGATCCACAGTTCAGTACAGCTGTAACCATGGTGATGGTTTAGTGATCCACAGTTCAGTACAGCTGTAACCTGGGTGATGGTTTAGTGATCCACACTTCAGGACAGCTGGAACCTGGGTGATGGTTTAGTGATCCACAGTTCAGTATAGCTGTAACCTGGGTGATGGTTTAGTGATCCACAGTTCAGTACAGCTGTAACCTGGGTGATGGTTTAGTGATCCACACTTCAGGACAGCTGTAACCTGGGTGATGGTTCAGTGATCCAGAGTTCAGTACAGCTGTAACCTGGGTGATAGTTTAGTGATCCACAGTTCAGTACAGCAGTAACCTGGGTGATGGTTCAGTGATCCACAGTTCAGTACAGCTGTAACCTGGGTGATGGTTTAGTGATCCACAGTTCAGTACAGCTGTAACCTGGGTGATGGTTTAGTGATCCACAGTTCAGTACAGCTGTAACCTGGGTGATGGTTTAGTGATCCACAGTTCAGTACAGCTGTAACCAGGGTGATGGTTTAGTGATCCACAGTTCAGTACAGCTGTAACCTGGGTGATGGTTTAGTGATCCACACTTCAGGACAGCTGGAACCTGGGTGATGGTTTAGTGATCCACAGTTCAGTATAGCTGTAACCTGGGTGATGGTTTAGTGATCCACAGTTCAGTACAGCTGTAACCTGGGTGATGGTTTAGTGATCCACACTTCAGGACAGCTGTAACCTGGGTGATGGTTCAGTGATCCAGAGTTCAGTACAGCTGTAACCTGGGTGATAGTTTAGTGATCCACAGTTCAGTACAGCAGTAACCTGGGTGATGGTTCAGTGATCCACAGTTCAGTACAGCTGTAACCTGGGTGATGGTTTAGTGATCCACAGTTCAGTACAGCTGGAACCTGGGTGATGGTTTAGTGATCCACAGTTCAGTACAGCTGTAACCTGGGTGATGGTTTAGTGATCCACAGTTCAGTACAGCTGGAACCTGGGTGATGATTTAGTGATCCACAGTTCAGTACAGCTGTAACCAGGGTGATGGTTTAGTGATCCACAGTTCAGTATAGCTGTAACCTGGGTGATGGTTTAGTGATCCACAGTTCAGTACAGCTGTAACCTGGGTGATGGTTTAGTGATCCACACTTCAGGACAGCTGTAACCTGGGTGATGGTTTAGTGATCCACAGTTCAGTACAGCTGTAACCAGGGTGATGGTTTAGTGATCCACAGTTCAGTACAGCTTTAACCTGGGTGATGGTTTAGTGATCCACACTTCAGGACAGCTGTAACCTGGGTGATGGTTTAGTGATCCACAGTTCAGTACAGCTGTAACCAGGGTGATGGTTCAGTGATCCAGAGTTCAGTACAGCAGTAACCTGGGTGATGGTTCAGTGATCCACAGTTCAGTACAGCTGTAACCTGGGTGATGGTTTAGTGATCCACAGTTCAGTACAGCTGGAACCTGGGTGATGGTTTAGTGATCCACAGTTCAGTACAGCTGTAACCTGGGTGATGGTTTAGTGATCCACAGTTCAGTACAGCTGTAACCAGGGTGATGGTTTAGTGATCCACAGTTCAGTACAGCTGTAACCAGGGTGATGGTTTAGTGATCCACAGTTCAGTATAGCTGTAACCTGGGTGATGGTTTAGTGATCCACAGTTCAGTACAGCTGTAACCTGGGTGATGGTTCAGTGATCCACAGTTCAGCACAGCTGTAACCTTGGTGATGGTTCAGTGATCCACAGTTCAGTACAGCTGTAACCTTGGTGATGGTTTAGTGATCCACACTTCAGCAAAGCTGTAACCTTGGTGATGGTTCAGTGATCCACAGTTCAGTACAGATTTAACCTGGGTGATGGTTTAGTGATCCACAGTTCAGTACAGCTGTAACCTGGGTGATGGGATATTTCCCTGACGAATAAGATTTATTCTGTCGTGAAGTGAGTCAGTGGGAAAATACTGTTGAGATGGACTAGCTAGTTTTCATAGGAAAGTGCAGACACACAGCCATATGTGCCCTGGTATAAAGTAATTAATTTTATAAGGAATAGGTTTGAATCTGTGACCCAGGCAATACATTTGATTCTCTTCTGTAGGCAAACTACCTGCCCTCTAGGACACCTACACCACCCGATGTCACAGGAAGGCCAAAAAGATCATCACGGACAACAACCACCAGAGCCACTGCCTGTTCACCCCGCTATCATCCAGAAGGCGAGGTCAGTACAGGTGCATCAAAGCAGGGACCGAGAGACTGAAAAACAGCTTCTATCTCAAGGCCATCAGACTGCTAAACAGCCATCACTAACACAGAGTGGCTGCTGCCAACATACAGACCCAAATCACTGACCTCTTTAATAAACGGATCACTAGTCACTTTATACAATGCCACTCTAAATAATGGCACTTTAATAATGTTTACATATCTGACATTACTCATATCACATCTATATACTATGTGGCTCTGCCATCGCTCATCCATGTACGGGCAGATTCTCTTTCACCCCTTTAGATTTGGGTGTATTAGGTAGTTGTTGGGGAATTGTTAGATATTACTTGTTGGTTATTACTGCACTGTCGGAACTAGAAGCACAAGCATTTCGCTACACTCGCATTACTAACATCTGCTAACCATGTGTATGTGAAAAATACAATTTGATTTGAGTATTATATATTTGGCTATGTGGGAGAAGACACAATATTAGTCTATGTGGGAGAAGACGTTATGTTTGGCTATGTGGGAGAAGACCCAACATTAGGCTATGTGGGAGAAGACCCAACATTAGGCTATGTGGGAGAAGACCCAACATTAGGCTATGTGGGAGAAGACACAACATTTGGCTATGTGGGAGAAGACACAACATTAGGCTATGTGGGAGAAGACACAACATTAGACTATGTGGGAGAAGACACAACATTTGGCTATGTGGGAGAAGACACAACATTTGGCTATGTGGGAGAAGACACAACATTTGGCTATGTGGGAGAAGACACAACATTTGGCTATGTGGGAGAAGACACAACATTAGGCTATGTGGGAGAAGACACAACATTAGGCTATGTGGGAGAAGACACAACATTAGGCTATGTGGGAGAACACACAACATTAGACTATGTGGGAGAAGACACAACATTAGGCTATGTGGGAGAAGACACAACATTAGGCTATGTGGGAGAAGACACAACATTAGACTATGTGGGAGAAGACACAACATTAGGCTATGTGGGAGAAGACACAACATTAGGCTATGTGGGAGAAGACACAACATTAGGCTATGTGGGAGAAGACAACATTAGGCTATGTGGGAGAAGACACAACATTTGGCTATGTGGGAGAAGACAACATTAGGCTATGTGGGAGAAGACTCAACATTAGGCTATGTGGGAGAAGACACAACATTAGGCTATGTGGGAGAAGACACAACATTAGGCTATGTGGGAGAAGACACAACATTAGGCTATGTGGGAGAAGACACAACATTAGGCTATGTGGGAGAAGACACAACATTAGGCTATGTGGGAGAAGACACAACATTAGGCTATGTGGGAGAAGACACAACATTAGGCTATGTGGGAGAAGACACAACATTTGGCTATGTGGGAGAAGACAACATTAGACTATGTGGGAGAAGACACAACATTAGGCTATGTGGGAGAAGACAACATTAGACTATGTGGGAGAAGACACAACATTAGGCTATGTGGGAGAAGACAACATTAGGCTATGTGGGAGAAGACACAACATTAGACTATGTGGGAGAAGACACAACATTAGACTATGTGGGAGAAGACAACATTTGGCTATGTGGGAGAAGACACAACATTAGGCTATGTGGGAGAAGACACAACATTAGGCTATGTGGGAGAAGACACAACATTAGGCTATGTGGGAGAAGACACAACATTTGGCTATGTGGGAGAAGACACAACATTAGACTATGTGGGAGAAGACACAACATTAGGCTATGTGGGAGAAGACACAACATTAGGCTATGTGGGAGAAGACACAACATTTGGCTATGTGGGAGAAGACACAACATTAGACTATGTGGGAGAAGACACAACATTTGGCTATGTGGGAGAAGACACAACATTTGGCTATGTGGGAGAAGACACAACATTAGACTATGTGGGAGAAGACACAACATTTGGCTATGTGGGAGAAGACACAACATTAGACTATGTGGGAGAAGACACAACATTTGGCTATGTGGGAGAAGACAACATTAGGCTATGTGGGAGAAGACACAACATTAGGCTATGTGGGAGAAGACACAACATTAGGCTATGTGGGAGAAGACACACCATTAGGCTATGTGGGAGAAGACAACATTAGGCTATGTGGGAGAAGACACAACATTTGGCTATGTGGGAGAAGACAACATTAGGCTATGTGGGAGAAGACACAACATTAGGCTATGTGGGAGAAGACACAACATTAGACTATGTGGGAGAAGACACAACATTAGGCTATGTGGGAGAAGACACAACATTAGGCTATGTGGGAGAAGACACAACATTAGGCTATGTGGGAGAAGACACAACATTAGGCTATGTGGGAGAAGACACACATTAGGCTATGTGGGAGAAGACACAACATTAGGCTATGTGGGAGAAGACACAAGATTTGGCTATGTGGGAGAAGACACAACATTAGGCTATGTGGGAGAAGACACAACATTAGGCTATGTGGGAGAAGACACAACATTAGACTATGTGGGAGAAGACACAACATTAGGCTATGTGGGAGAAGACACAACATTAGGCTATGTGGGAGAAGACACAACATTAGGCTATGTGGGAGAAGACACAACATTTGGCTATGTGGGAGAAGACACAACATTAGACTATGTGGGAGAAGACACAACATTAGACTATGTGGGAGAAGACACAACATTAGACTATGTGGGAGAAGACATAGCATTAGACTATGTGGGAGAAGACACAACATTAGACTATGTGGGAGAAGACACAACATTAGGCTATGTGGGAGAAGACACAACATTTGGCTATGTGGGAGAAGACACAACATTAGACTATGTGGGAGAAGACACAACATTAGACTATGTGGGAGAAGACACAACATTAGACTATGTGGGAGAAGACACAACATTAGGCTATGTGGGAGAAGACACAACATTAGGCTATGTGGGAGAAGACACAACATTAGGCTATGTGGGAGAAGACACAACATTAGGCTATGTGGGAGAAGACACAACATTAGACTATGTGGGAGAAGACACAACATTTGGCTATGTGGGAGAAGACACAACATTAGACTATGTGGGAGAAGACACAACATTAGGCTATGTGGGAGAAGACACAACATTAGGCTATGTGGGAGAAGACACAACATTTGGCTATGTGGGAGAAGACACAACATTAGACTATGTGGGAGAAGACACAACATTAGACTATGTGGGAGAAGACACAACATTTGGCTATGTGGGAGAAGACAACATTAGGCTATGTGGGAGAAGACACAACATTAGGCTATGTGGGAGAAGACACAACATTAGGCTATGTGGGAGAAGACACACCATTAGGCTATGTGGGAGAAGACAACATTAGGCTATGTGGGAGAAGACACAACATTTGGCTATGTGGGAGAAGACAACATTAGGCTATGTGGGAGAAGACACAACATTAGACTATGTGGGAGAAGACACAACATTAGGCTATGTGGGAGAAGACACAACATTAGGCTATGTGGGAGAAGACACAACATTAGGCTATGTGGGAGAAGACACAACATTAGGCTATGTGGGAGAAGACACAACATTAGGCTATGTGGGAGAAGACACAACATTAGGCTATGTGGGAGAAGACACAACATTAGGCTATGTGGGAGAAGACACAACATTTGGCTATGTGGGAGAAGACACAACATTAGGCTATGTGGGAGAAGACACAACATTAGGCTATGTGGGAGAAGACACAACATTAGACTATGTGGGAGAAGACACAACATTAGGCTATGTGGGAGAAGACACAACATTAGGCTATGTGGGAGAAGACACAACATTAGGCTATGTGGGAGAAGACACAACATTTGGCTATGTGGGAGAAGACACAACATTTGGCTATGTGGGAGAAGACACAACATTAGACTATGTGGGAGAAGACACAACATTAGACTATGTGGGAGAAGACACAACATTAGACTATGTGGGAGAAGACACAACATTAGACTATGTGGGAGAAGACACAACATTAGACTATGTGGGAGAAGACACAACATTAGGCTATGTGGGAGAAGACACAACATTTGGCTATGTGGGAGAAGACACAACATTAGACTATGTGGGAGAAGACACAACATTAGACTATGTGGGAGAAGACACAACATTAGACTATGTGGGAGAAGACACAACATTAGGCTATGTGGGAGAAGACACAACATTAGGCTATGTGGGAGAAGACACAACATTAGACTATGTGGGAGAAGACACAACATTTGGCTATGTGGGAGAAGACACAACATTAGGCTATGTGGGAGAAGACACAACATTTGGCTATGTGGGAGAAGACACAACATTTGGCTATGTGGGAGAAGACACAACATTAGACTATGTGGGAGAAGACACAACATTAGGCTATGTGGGAGAAGACACAACATTTGGCTATGTGGGAGAAGACACAACATTAGACTATGTGGGAGAAGACACAACATTAGACTATGTGGGAGAAGACACAACATTAGGCTATGTGGGAGAAGACACAACATTTGGCTATGTGGGAGAAGACACAACATTAGACTATGTGGGAGAAGACACAACATTAGACTATGTGGGAGAAGACACAACATTAGACTATGTGGGAGAAGACACAACATTAGGCTATGTGGGAGAAGACACAACATTAGGCTATGTGGGAGAAGACACAACATTAGGCTATGTGGGAGAAGACACAACATTAGGCTATGTGGGAGAAGACACAACATTAGACTATGTGGGAGAAGACACAACATTTGGCTATGTGGGAGAAGACACAACATTAGACTATGTGGGAGAAGACACAACATTAGGCTATGTGGGAGAAGACACAACATTTGGCTATGTGGGAGAAGACACAACATTAGACTATGTGGGAGAAGACACAACATTAGACTATGTGGGAGAAGATGTTACATGTACAGACACATCGAGAGGCAGGAGTGAGTGAACTGTAAATTGCCTCTTTTTTGATGCCAAGTCCTATTTATTCAGCTTGAGGAGAAGTACAGGAGACACAAACCAATCCATGTTGATGACAGCTGTTTTGACATCTCTCTCTCCTCCTCCTCTCTGCTTTGTTCCATCTCTTTTGGAGACTCTATGTGAGTTGTTTTTGACGTGAACAAATTATAATATCTACATTTTAAATGAATCAACCTTCATGAGAGTCGTCTTTCAATTCATTCAAAGTTGTACAGACTTGTTCCATACTCTGCTTATTTATGTCAGCAGTGTCATACAGTACGTGGTCACATTGTCGTACAGTAGGTCAATGTGGTCACAGTGTCATACTGGAGGTCTACTTGGTCACAGTGTCATACTGTAGGTATATGTGGTCACAGTGTCATACTGTAGGTCTATTTGGTCACAGTGTCATACTGTAGGTCTATGTGGTCACAGTGTCATACTGTAGGTCTACGTGGCCACAGTGTCATACTGTAGGTCTACTTGGTCACAGTGTCATACAGTAGGTATACTTGGTCACAGTGTCATACTAAGTCTACGTGGTTACAGTGTCATACTGTAGGTCTACTTGGTCACAGTGTCATACTGTAGGTCTATGTGGTCACAGTGTCATACTGTAGGTCTACGTGGTCACAGTGTAATACTGTGGGTCTACTTGGTCCCAGTGTCATACTATAGGTATACTTGGTCACAGTGTCATACTAAGTCTACGTGGTTACAGTGTTATACTGTAGGTCTATGTGGTCACAGTGTCATACTGTAAGTCTACGTGGTTACAGTGTCATACTGTAGGTCTACGTGATCACAGTGTCATACTGTAGGTATACTTGGTCACAGTGTCATACTGTAGGTATACTTGGTCACAGTGTCATACTAAGTCTATGTGGTTACAGTGTCATACTGTAGGTATACTTGGTTACAGTGTTATACTGTAGGTCTATGTTGTCACAGTGTCATACTGTAAGTCTATGTGGTCACAGTGTCATACTGTAGGTCTATGTGGTCACAGTGTCATACTGTCGGTCTACTTGGTCACAGTGTCATACTGTAGGTCTATGTGGTCACAGTGTCATACTGTAGGTCTATGTGGTCACAGTGTCATACTGTAGGTCTACGTGGTCACAGTGTCATACTGTAGGTCTACTTGGTCACAGTGTCATACTGTAGGTATACTTGGTCACAGTGTCATACTAAGTCTACGTGGTTACAGTGTCATACTGTAGGTCTATGTGGTCACAGTGTCATACTGTAAGTCTATGTGGTCACAGTGTCATACTGTAGGTCTACGTGGTTACAGTGTCATACTGTAGGTCTACGTGATCACAGTGTCATACTGTAGGTATACTTGGTCACAGTGTCATACTGTAGGTATACTTGGTCACAGTGTCATACTAAGTCTATGTGGTTACAGTGTCATACTGTAGGTATACTTGGTTACAGTGTTATACTGTAGGTCTATGTTGTCACAGTGTCATACTGTAAGTCTATGTGGTCACAGTGTCATATTGTAGGTCTATGTGGTCACAGTGTCATACTGTCGGTCTACTTGGTCACAGTGTCATACTGTAGGTCTATGTGGTCACAGTGTCATACTGTAGGTCTATGTGGTCACAGTGTCATACTGTAGGTCTACGTGGTCACAGTGTCATACTGTAGGTCTACTTGGTCACAGTGTCATACTGTAGGTATACTTGGTCACAGTGTCATACTAAGTCTACGTGGTTACAGTGTCATACTGTAGGTCTATGTGGTCACAGTGTCATACTGTAAGTCTATGTGGTCACAGTGTCATACTGTAGGTCTACGTGGTTACAGTGTCATACAGTAGGTCTACGTGATCATACTGTAGGTATACTTGGTCACAGTGTCATACTGTAGGTCTATGTGGTCACAGTGTCATACTGTAAGTCTATGTGGTCACAGTGTCATACTGTAGGTATACTTGGTCACAGTGTCATACTAAGTCTACGTGGTTACAGTGTCATACTGTATGTATACTTGGTTACAGTGTCATACTGTAGGTCTATGTGGTCACAGTGTCATACTGTAAGTCTATGTGGTCACAGTGTCATACTGTAGGTCTATGTGGTCACAGTGTCATACTGTAGGTATACTTGGTCACAGTGTCATACTGTAGCTATACTTGGTCACAGTGTCATACTAAGTCTACGTGGTTACAGTGTCATACTGTAGGTATACTTGGTTACAGTGTCATACTGTAGGTCTACGTTGTCACAGTGTCATACTGTAAGTCTATGTGGTCACAGTGTCATACTGTAGGTCTACGTGGTTACAGTGTCATACTGTAGGTCTACGTGGTTACAGTGTCATACCGTAGGTCTACTTGGTCACAGTGTCATACTGTAGGTCTATGTGGTCACAGTGTCATACTGTAGGTCTACGTGGTCACAGTGTCATACTGTGGGTCTACTTGGTCCCAGTGTCATACTATAGGTATACTTGGTCACAGTGTCATACTAAGTCTACGTGGTTACAGTGTTATACTGTAGGTCTATGTGGTCACAGTGTCATACTGTAAGTCTACGTGGTTACAGTGTCATACTGTAGGTCTACGTGATCACAGTGTCATACTGTAGGTATACTTGGTCACAGTGTCATACTGTAGGTATACTTGGTCACAGTGTCATACTAAGTCTATGTGGTTACAGTGTCATACTGTAGGTATACTTGGTTACAGTGTTATACTGTAGGTCTATGTGGTCACAGTGTCATACTGTAGGTCTATGTGGTCACAGTGTCATACTGTAGGTCTACGTGGTCACAGTGTCATACTGTAGGTCTACTTGGTCACAGCGTCATACTGTAGGTATACTTGGTCACAGTGTCATACTAAGTCTACGTGGTTACAGTGTCATACTGTAGGTCTACTTGGTCACAGTGTCATACTGTAGGTCTATGTGGTCACAGTGTCATACTGTAGGTCTACGTGGTCACAGTGTAATACTGTGGGTCTACTTGGTCCCAGTGTCATACTGTAGGTATACTTGGTTACAGTGTCATACTAAGTCTACGTGGTTACAGTGTCATACTGTAGGTCTATGTGGTCACAGTGTCATACTGTAAGTCTATGTGGTCACAGTGTCATACTGTAGGTCTACGTGGTTACAGTGTCATACAGTAGGTCTACGTGATCATACTGTAGGTATACTTGGTCACAGTGTCATACTGTAGGTATACTTGGTCACAGTGTCATACTAAGTCTACGTGGTTACAGTGTCATACTGTATGTATACTTGGTTACAGTGTCATACTGTAGGTCTATGTGGTCACAGTGTCATACTGTAAGTCTTTGTGGTCACAGTGTCATACTGTAGGTCTATGTGGTCACAGTGTCATACTGTAGGTATACTTGGTCATAGTTTCATACTGTAGGTATACTTGGTCACAGTGTCATACTAAGTCTACGTGGTTACAGTGTCATACTGTAGGTATACTTGGTTACAGTGTCATACTGTAGGTCTATGTTGTCACAGTGTCATACTGTAAGTCTATGTGGTCACAGTGTCATACTGTAGGTCTACGTGGTTACAGTGTCATACTGTAGGTCTACGTGGTTACAGTGTCATACTGTAGGTCTATGTGGTCACAATGTCATACTGTAGGTCTACGTGGTCACAGTGTCATACTGTAGCTCTACTTGGTCACAGTGTCATACTGTAGGTCTACTTGGTCACAGTGTCATACTATAGGTATACTTGGTCACAGTGTCATACTAAGTCTACGTGGTTACAGTGTTATACTGTAGGTCTATGTGGTCACAGTGTCATACTGTAAGTCTACGTGGTTACAGTGTCATACTGTAGGTCTACGTGATCACAGTGTCATACTGTAGGTATACTTGGTCACAGTGTCATACTGTAGGTATACTTGGTCACAGTGTCATACTAAGTCTATGTGGTTACAGTGTCATACTGTAGGTATACTTGGTTACAGTTTTATACTGTAGGTCTATGTGGTCACAGTGTCATACTGTAGGTCTATGTGGTCACAGTGTCATACTGTAGGTCTACGTGGTCACAGTGTCATACTGTAGGTCTACTTGGTCACAGTGTCATACTGTAGGTATACTTGGTCACAGTGTCATACTAAGTCTACGTGGTTACAGTGTCATACTGTAGGTCTACTTGGTCACAGTGTCATACTGTAGGTCTATGTGGTCACAGTGTCATACTGTAGGTCTACGTGGCCACAGTGTAATACTGTGGGTCTACTTGGTCCCAGTGTCATACTGTAGGTATACTTGGTTACAGTGTCATACTAAGTCTACGTGGTTACAGTGTCATACTGTAGGTCTATGTGGTCACAGTGTCATACTGTAAGTCTATGTGGTCACAGTGTCATACTGTAGGTCTACGTGGTTACAGTGTCATACAGTAGGTCTACGTGATCATACTGTAGGTATACTTGGTCACAGTGTCATACTGTAGGTATACTTGGTCACAGTGTCATACTAAGTCTACGTGGTTACAGTGTCATACTGTATGTATACTTGGTTACAGTGTCATACTGTAGGTCTATGTGGTCACAGTGTCATACTGTAAGTCTTTGTGGTCACAGTGTCATACTGTAGGTCTATGTGGTCACAGTGTCATACTGTAGGTATACTTGGTCATAGTTTCATACTGTAGGTATACTTGGTCACAGTGTCATACTAAGTCTACGTGGTTACAGTGTCATACTGTAGGTATACTTGGTTACAGTGTCATACTGTAGGTCTATGTTGTCACAGTGTCATACTGTAAGTCTATGTGGTCACAGTGTCATACTGTAGGTCTACGTGGTTACAGTGTCATACTGTAGGTCTACGTGGTTACAGTGTCATACTGTAGGTCTATGTGGTCACAATGTCATACTGTAGGTCTACGTGGTCACAGTGTCATACTGTAGCTCTACTTGGTCACAGTGTCATACTGTAGGTCTACTTGGTCACAGTGTCATACTGTAGGTCTACTTGGTCACAGTGTCATACTGTAAGTCTATGTGGTCACAGTGTCATACTGTAGGTCTACGTGGTTACAGTGTCATACTCTAGTTCTACGTGGTTACAGTGTCATACACTAGGTCTACGTGGTCACAGTGTTTTAGGATGAAACAGGAAGGAAGTTTACACCACATGTATACATGGTCACAGTGTTTTAGGATGAAACAGGAAGGAAGTTTACACCACATGTATACATGGTCACAGTGTTTTAGGATGAAACAGGAAGGAAGTTTACACCACATGTATATGTGGTCACAGTGTTTTAGGGTGAAACAGGAAGGAAGTTTACACCACATGTATACATGGTCACAGTGTTTAGGGTGAAACAGGAAGGAAGTTTACACCACATGTATACATGGTGGTCTCCCCGGCTCACCCAGAAAGAAACAGAAGAAAAGACAACGAGGCAAATATGGTCTCATTAGATAAGACCTGAGATGAGTCTCAAATGGCTCCCTTTTCCCTGTGGAGGCCTACGGGCTCTGGGCAAAAATACTGCTCTACATAGGGAATAAGGTGCACAGTAAAAAAAGTCTCAAAACACCACGATTGGGTAATGAAACCATGAAAAGTATTGCACCTAAGCAGGGATTTGTAATGTTAACCCAATGTCTGTGTTTTTAATTTGCATATATATTGTTATTTAACCTTTATTTAACTAGGCAAATCAATTAAGAACATTTTTTTTATTTACAATGACAGCCTACCTGTTCCCTGGTAGGCTGTCTTGTTCAGGGGCATAACGACAGATTTTTACCTTGTCAGTTCAGGGATTTGAGCTTGCAACCTTTATGGTTTACTGGCCCAACACCCTAACCACTAGGCTACCTGCTGGTTACTGGCCCAACACTCTAACCACTAGGCTACCTGCTGGTTACTGGCCCAACACTCTAACCACTAGGCTACCTGCTGGTTACCGGCCCAACACTCTAACCACTAGGCTACCTGCTGGTTACTGGCCCAACACTCTAACCACTAGGCTACCTGCTGGTTACTGGCCCAACACTCTAACCACTAGGCTACCTGCTGGTTACTGGCCCAACACTCTAACCACTAGGCTACCTGCCGGTTACTGGCCCAACACTCTAACCACTAGGCTACCTGCTGGTTACTGGCCCAACACTCTAACCACTAGGCTACCTGCTGGTTACTGGCCCAACACTCTAACCACTAGGCTACCTGCTGGTTACTGGCCCAACACTCTAACCACTAGGCTACCTGCCACCCAGGAAAAATGTGTTTTACAACAGAAATACTCTGAAACAAGTGGTTCTTCAACCTGAACATTGGTGTTTTTAACAGAGTGTTGTGAAAACACTTTGCATGGGAAAGGCAGCCTCAAAACAGAAGAACACTGTTTCTCATACAATCAATGGTTTAGAAATGCAAGTGATTTAAAGCCTAAATATTGATTGATGATAAGGGCCTACGGAGAATATTTATTTTGTTCAATGCTTTATTTAGACAGATTGGAAACAGGAGAGGCAGTAAGATGGTACAATGTATTGGAATTTGACCTACTCAACCACACTGTTATAAATGATTCTGGATTAAATTGAAATTGACAATAAACAAAAAACAACGATACTGGTGGCAGGTAGCCTAGTGTTTAGAGAGTTGGGTCATTAACCAAAAGGTTGCTGGATCGAATCCCTGAGCTGACAAGGTAGCTGTCGTTCAACCCCTGAACAAGGCAGTTAACCCACTGTTCCCCGGTAGGCTGTCATTGTAAATAAGAATTAGTTCTTAACTGTTTTGCCTAGTTAAATATAAAATACCTAAAATAAATGTATGCAAGTTGTGCAGAGCCTGAGGTCTAGAAATAACACCCCCAGCAGAGACCCCTCTCCAACTGTCACGGTTTTCATCCTCTTCTGAGGAGGAGTAGGAAATATCGGACCAAGGTGGTACGTGTTCGTCATTTATTAAATAGAACTGAACACTAGATACAAAGTAACAAAAAGCACAAACGAAACAGCTCCGTCAGGTGCAAAACAGAAAACAGAAAGCAACTACCCACAAAACCCATGTGGGCAAGAGCTATCTAAGTATGGTTCTCAAGATCGACAGCTGTCCCTGATTGAGAACCATACCCGGCCAAAAACATAGAAAAAGGAACATAGAACGCCCACCCTAGTCATACCCTGGCCAAACCAAAATAGAGAATAAAAGCCTCTCTATGGCCAGGACGTGACACCAACCCTTCAATGTGTTTCTCCTACCTATCTGTATCTTCTCAAAATACCCCTAACATATATTTTATAAAGTTGTTTTAATTGATTTGCTAATTTCATTTGACCAAAATAATGTTAGAATAAATACAATTTAATACGTTGCTCAACATGTAAGTATCTTTCATGAGGATAACCAGAGACAGAGAAGATGAGGTGATTGAACTCATTGGATGTCTTCTGGTTTTAATCCGCATGTATTTTCTAACTTGGTCACATGACTGTTTTTGGGGGATTTGTAGGTCATTCCATTTTTAGACTTTATGATTCTTTCACACAACGTTGTATGTTTGAAGAAAGGGAACGTATATTTTATATGAGAATTAAGGTTATTGTGCCTTGAGGTGTAATGGGTAGTGATGAACCGATCTGAAAACCGTGATATTGAATGACGACAGCACCCATTCTCACATTGACAATTGTCATCAGAAGAGGGAAGTACAGAATCCTCATTTCTTTCAGTTGAACCTGGAGTTGGTGCTGGTGGTTTGACAGTGGTTTGGCATTGCTTCACAGTGCCTGCCAAAGCCATATCAAATGCCAAATGATCATAATACATTCAACTATTTCAAATATTAAGACACTTCAGAAAAATAAATCTACTTCTGCGCTTTAGAGAGAGGAAGACACACCAAACGAGAAGGTATATAATACTGCACTAGACAGGATTCTCAACATCAAATGAAATGTTATTGGTCACATTACACATGGTTGGCAGATGTTATTCCGAGTGTAGCGAAATGCTTGTGGTGTAGCGAAATGCATCTTAAATGGTGTTTAGAAGCATTAGAGAGAGAGGAAGACACACCAAACGAGAAGGTATCTGATATTCCACTAGACAGGACTTGAAACACAAAATTAGAGTTTCCATTATTTTCTGTTTGTGCTCGAGAGGGTCGAGAGTTTCAAGTTCCTTGGTGTCCACATCACCAACAAACTATCATGGTCCAAACACACCAAGAAAGTCATGAAGAGGGCACGAAAACGCCTTTTCCCCGCAGGAGAGGCCACTGATTGGCTGATTGGCTACAATGATCCTCAAAAAGTTCTACAGCTGCACCATCGAGAGCATTTTGCTTCACCGCCTGGTATGGCAACTGCTCGGCATCCGACCATAAGGCGCTACAGAGGGTAGTGTATACAGCCCAGTACATCACTGGGGCCAACCCTCCTGCCATCCAGGACCTATATACTAGGCAGTGTCAGAGGAAGGCCCAGTACATCACTGGGGCCAACTCTCCTGCCATCCAGGACCTATATACTAGACAGTGTCAGAGGAAGGCCCAGTACATCACCGGGGCCAACCCTCCTGCCATCCAGGACCTATATACTAGGCAGTGTCAGAGGAAGGCCCAGTACATCACCGGGGCCAACCCTCCTGCCATCCAGGACCTATATACTAGGCAGTGTCAGAGGAAGGCCCAGTACATCACCGGGGCCAACCCTCCTGCCATCCAGGACCTATATACTAGGCAGTGTCAGAGGAAGGCCCAGTACATCACCGGGGCCAACCCTCCTGCCATCCAGGACCTATATACTAGGCAGTGTCAGAGGAAGGCCCAGTACATCACCGGGGCCAACCCTCCTGCCATCCAGGACCTATATACTAGGCAGTGTCAGAGGAAGGCCCAGTACATCACCGGGGCCAACCCTCCTGCCATCCAGGACCTATATACTAGGCAGTGTCAGAGGACGGCCCAGTACATCACCGGGGCCAACCCTCCTGCCATCCAGGACCTATATACTAGGCTGTGTCAGAGGAAGGCCCAAACAATTGCCAAAGACTCCAGTCACCCAAGTCATAGACTGTTCTCTCTGTTACCGTATGGCAAGCGGTACCGGAGCGCTAAGTCGAGGTCCAATCAAATGGCCTCCCGGACTATTTGCAGTGACCCCCCACCATTTGTTTTTACACTGCTGCTCCTCTGATTATTGTCTATGCATAGTCGCTTTACCCCTACCTACAGTACATGTACAAATGACCTCAACTAACCTGTACCCCTGCACATTGACACGGTACCGGTACCCCCTGTATATAGACTCGTTATTGTTATTTTATTGTGTTACTATTATTATTATTATTAATTAAAAAATTGTTTTACTTTCGTTTATTTAGTAAATATTTTCTTAACTATATTTTCTTAACTGCATTGTTGGTTAAGGGCTTGTAAGTAACCGTGAAATGCTACGGTCAACACCTGTTGTATTCGGCGCATGTGACAAATAACATTTGATTTGATTTAGTGGCGTTACAACACACCATGTCATGTTTCAGAACATCTCAGGAGGATGTGTTTCAATAATCCAGCAAAGTCAAGGGTTTCGTCTCCGTCAAGTTGGTGGCAGCTCAGTTGCCACTAGTTTTAGTGTTACAGAGCATTTCATTTGAACGGTTTTGTCGTTTAGGATGCAACATAAGCTATGTTGAACGAGGTGTCATTTAGGGTGCAACATAAGCTATGTTGAACTGGGTGTCATTTAGGATGTAACATAAGCTATGTTGAACGGGGTGTCATTTAGGATGCAACATAAGCTATGTTGAACTGGGTGTCATTTAGGATGCAACATAAGCTATGTTGAACTGGGTGTCATTTAGGATGCAACATAAGCTATGTTGAACGGGGTGTCATTTAGGATGCAACATAAGCTATGTTGAACGGGGTGTCATTTAGGATGCAACATAAGCTATGTTGAACAAGGTGTCGTTTAGGATGCAACATAAGCTATCTTGAACAAGGTGTCATTTAGGATGCAACATAAGCTATGTTGAACGGGGTGTCATTTAGGATGCAACATAAGCTATGTTGAACAAGGTGTCATTTAGGATGCAACATAAGCTATGTTGAACGGGGTGTCATTTAGGATGCAACATAAGCTATGTTGAACGGGGTGTCATTCAGGATGCAACATAAGCTATGTTGAACAAGGTGTCATTTAGGATGCAACATAAGCTATGTTGAACGGGGTGTCGTTTAGGATGCAACATAAGCTATGTTGAACAAGGTGTCATTTAGGATGCAACATAAGCTATGTTGAACGGGGTGTCTTTTGGATGCAACATAAGCTATGTTGAACGGGGTGTCATTTAGGATGCAACATAATCTATGTTGAACGGGGTGTCATTTAGGATGCAACATAAGCTATGTTGAACTGGGTGTCATTTAGGATGCAACATAAGCTATGTTGAACAAGGTGTCATTTAGGATGCAACATAAGCTATCTTGAACAAGGTGTCATTTAGGATGCAACATAAGCTATGTTGAACGGGGTGTCATTTAGGATGCAACATAAGCTATGTTGAACGGGGTGTCATTTAGGATGCAACATAAGCTATGTTGAACTGGGTGTCGTTTAGGATGCAACATAAGCTATGTTGAACTGGGTGTCATTAGGATGCAACATAAGCTATGTTGAACAAGGTGTCATTTAGGATGCAACATAAGCTATGTTGAACTGGGTGTCATTAGGATGCAACATAAGCTATGTTGAACAAGGTGTCATTTAGGATGCAACATAAGCTATGTTGAATGGGGTGTCGTTTAGGATGCAACATAAGCTATGTTGAACGGGGTGTCGTTTAGGATGCAACATAAGCTATGTTGAACAAGGTGTCGTTTAGGATGCAACATAAGCTATGTTGAACAAGGTGTCATTTAGGATGCAACATAAGCTATGTTGAACGGGGTGTCATTTAGGATGCAACATAAGCTATGTTGAACAAGGTGTCATTTAGGATGCAACATAAGCTATGTTGAACGGGGTGTCATTTAGGATGCAACATAAGCTATGTTGAACGTTGTGTCGTTTAGGATGCAACATAAGCTATGTTGAACTGGGTGTCATTAGGATGCAACATAAGCTATGTTGAACAAGGTGTCATTTAGGATGCAACATAAGCTATGTTGAACAAGGTGTCATTTAGGATGCAACATAAGCTATGTTGAATGGGGTGTCATTTAGGATGCAACATAAGCTATGTTGAACGGGGTGTCGTTTAGGATGCAACATAAGCTATGTTGAACAAGGTGTCGTTTAGGATGCAACATAAGCTATGTTGAACAAGGTGTCATTTAGGATGCAACATAAGCTATGTTGAACGGGGTGTCATTTAGGATGCAACATAAGCTATGTTGAACTGGGTGTCGTTTAGGATGCAACATAAGCTATGTTGAACTGGGTGTCATTAGGATGCAACATAAGCTATGTTGAACAAGGTGTCATTTAGGATGCAACATAAGCTATGTTGAACAAGGTGTCATTTAGGATGCAACATAAGCTATGTTGAACAAGGTGGCATTTAGGATGCAACATCAGCTATGTTGAATGGGGTGTCATTTAGGATGCAACATAAGCTATGTTGAACGGGGTGTCGTTTAGGATGCAACATAAGCTATGTTGAACAAGGTGTCGTTTAGGATGCAACATAAGCTATGTTGAACAAGGTGTCATTTAGGATGCAACATAAGCTATGTTGAACGGGGTGTCATTTAGGATGCAACATAAGCTATGTTGAACAAGGTGTCATTTAGGATGCAACATAAGCTATGTTGAACGGGGTGTCATTTAGGATGCAACATAAGCTATGTTGAACAGGGTGTCATTTAGTATGCAACATAAGCTATGTTGAACGGGGTGTCATTTAGGATGCAACATAAGCTATGTTGAACGGGGTGTCGTTTAGGATGCAACATAAGCTATGTTGAACAAGGTGTCATTTAGGATGCAACATAAGCTATGTTGAACGGGGTGTCATTTAGGATGCAACATAAGCTATGTTGAACGGGGTGTCATTTAGGATGCAACATAAGCTATGTTGAACGGGGTGTCATTTAGGATGCAACATAAGCTATGTTGAACGGGGTGTCATTTAGGATGCAACATAAGCTATGTTGAACTGGGTGTCATTTAGGATGCAACATAAGCTATGTTGAACAAGGTGTCATTTAGGATGCAACATAAGCTATCTTGAACAAGGTGTCATTTAGGATGCAACATAAGCTATGTTGAACGGGGTGTCATTTAGGATGCAACATAAGCTATGTTGAACAAGGTGTCATTTAGGATGCAACATAAGCTATGTTGAACGGGGTGTCATTTAGGATGCAACATAAGCTATGTTGAACGGGGTGTCATTTAGGATGTAACATAAGCTATGTTGAACTGGGTGTCGTTTAGGATGCAACTTAAGCTATGTTGAACTGTGTGTCATTAGGATGCAACATAAGCTATGTTGAACAAGGTGTCATTTAGGATGCAACATAAGCTATGTTGAACAAGGTGTCATTTAGGATGCAACATAAGCTATGTTGAATGGGGTGTCATTTAGGATGCAACATAAGCTATGTTGAACGGGGTGTCGTTTAGGATGCAACATAAGCTATGTTGAACACGGTGTCGTTTAGGATGCAACATAAGCTATGTTGAACAAGGTGTCATTTAGGATGCAACATAAGCTATGTTGAACGGGGTGTCATTTAGGATGCAACATAAGCTATGTTGAACGGGGTGTCATTTAGGATGCAACATAAGCTATGTTGAACGGGGTGTCATTTAGGATGCAACATAAGCTATGTTGAACGGGGTGTCATTTAGGATGCAACATAAGCTATGTTGAACGGGGTGTCATTTAGGATGCAACATAAGCTATGTTGAACGGGGTGTCATTTAGGATGCAACATAAGCTATGTTGAACAGGGTGTCATTTAGGATGCAACATAAGCTATGTTGAACAAGGTGTCATTTAGGATGCAACATAAGCTATGTTGAACGGGGTGTCATTTAGGATGCAACATAAGCTATGTTGAACGGGGTGTCGTTTAGGATGCAACATAAGCTATGTTGAACAAGGTGTCATTTAGGATGCAACATAAGCTATGTTGAACGGGGTGTCATTTAGGATGCAACATAAGCTATGTTGAACGGGGTGTCATTTAGGATGCAACATAAGCTATGTTGAACAGGGTGTCATTTAGGATGCAACATAAGCTATGTTGAACAAGGTGTCATTTAGGATGCAACATAAGCTATGTTGAACGGGGTGTCATTTAGGATGCAACATAAGCTATGTTTAACGAGGTGTCGTTTAGGATGTAACATAAGCTATGTTGAACGGGGTGTCATTAGCATTTTGTCATTCATCAGTTGTCGGCTTGATTATTTGTGTCGTTATGTCCCAGTTACCTGAAAACTAGGCCAGCCAATACCAGGCATATTTTTTTTCTGCGTAGGAAGGACTTAACATTCTGATTCCAAACATTCTGAGTCCACCACTGTCTGCTTCCTCGCCCATTTCATAGTGATTGATGGGGTTTCGAATTCAAGGTGAATGTTGCTAATAACTTGTAATTCTATCCACAGAGAATCCATAACGACTTCGCTGATGTTGCAGAAAACAGACTTGAAATGGTAACTTCTTAGAAGAGATGGGATAAACCTTTTATCTTAAAAAAATGGAGCCTTTCAACACAGAACTCTGCATCAGAAGGCCCTGAATTCCTTCAACCAACATTCCATTGTGAGATAATGGGTGTATTCTCTAAGATACTGGAGAAAAATCCACGATAAGAAGAACTCTCCAAGGAGGGCTTTCATTAACAGCAGATTGAGCCAGTCACTGTGACTGAGTCTGTCACAACAGGTAATAGCCTATTAACAAAGCCAATACAGATGGACGATGTTATCACACACAGAGGGAGACAGTGGGTATTGAAAAAGGAAAAAGACACTGAGAAGATTTGAGGATTAAGTGTTCAGGCACATATGTACGCTTCAATTCCAACGTGGTTTATTTAGCTCTCTAGGTCCATACACACATGTAGTCACACACACACGTGTGCGCACATGCACACACAGAGCTGTCATGCACCAATTCTTTTAGAGGGTGCACCAAGTACGTGAGGATGGAGGGCAAGGTGGAGGTAGAGAAGTATTTGGAAGTCAGAGAATTTAACATTATTCAAACACCTTGAAACAGCTTTTTCCTGCAACGTAAAGCCATATTCATTATGCCTAATTTTATGTAAAAAACTAAAAGTATCTAAGCATATCGCTTTGCCTGTTCAATGGTCTTTGTAATTAACGAAACACACTAAACTTTAATGCCTTAGGAGTTCAGTAAAACTGCCAGCTCAAATCAAATCAAACACTGTTTGTTTCAATGGACAATCTGTCTCTCCTTCTCCACTTGTACTGGGGAGGTACTCTTTGCCTGGTCCAGTCAGTGTTCCCCACTGCAAAATACAGCCGATAGATATATTTTATATCAATTATTATGATCAAATGTGGTCTTAAAAATAAAAGTTGAGTTATTAATTTAACATCTGCATAATAAATAATAAACAGGCCACATCTGAGAGGACTACCCATGATGCCTCTGTGTACACACACACACACCTATACACACACACACACACCTATACACACACACACACACACACACACACACACACACACACACACACACACACACACACACACACACACACACACACCTATACACACACACACACACCTATACACACACACACACACCTATACACACACACACACCTATACACACACACACACACCTATACACACACACACACACCTATACACACACACACACACACACCTATACACACACACACACACACACACACACACACACACACACACACACACCTATACACACACACACACACCTATACACACACACACACACCTATACACACACACACACACCTATACACACACACACACACCTATACACACACACACACACCTATACACACACACACACACACACACACCTATACACACACACACACACCTATACACACACACACACACACACACACACACACACACACACACACACACACACACACACACACACACACACACACACACACACACACACACACACCTATACACACACACACACCTATACACACACACACACACACACACACACACACACACACACACACACACACACACACACACACACACACACACACACACACACACACACACACACACACACACACACACTTCAACCACACCTTTGTTTCATTACAAAACCGGAGAGAAACCTCCATATGATGAAGTCCCACAAAGCATATTGCTTGTAACAGACAGTTACATGACCTACACCATGGTCAAGAACACACTTCTACCAGCGCCAATCTAAAAGCCACCAGACTGTTCTTCAACTGATCTTTAAACCTGAAGCTTCTCAGTAAAACTTCAAATTCTTACAACGTAATGCAAAGTTTGCGAATTCAAATCCACATTCTAGGACACTTTACAGTACAGTATACCATATTGCCTCTCTCCCATCTCTGGGGGGAAAAGTCACAACAGTATTTTCCCGAGGAGCCTTCAGCCAGAAGAGAGAAGAAGAACAGGGGAATATGATCTAACTAAACTTTATCTTCAACTGGCAGCACAACTCCTGACCAGAGATGTGTTCTGACAGACGACATTCTAAAGAACGCCTCAGGATTCCATTACCCATAGTTCTATCAGAGAACACAACTGTCACTTTGACTGGATGGAGCTCCATGAAGAGCTGCAGAGATATACCCCTCTATCTCCTCTACAGCTGGGGCACTGTCGAGTGTCCCAAATGGCCCCCTGTTCCCTAGATAGTGCATTACTTTTGACCAGAGCAACATTGGGCCCTGGTCAAAAGTAAGTGCACAACATATGGAATAGGGTGCCATTTGGGATTCTAACCCTGGCTGCCTAGCTCAGCTGAAATCTCTGCAGTGTTCCATTAAGAGTCTGTGCAGAGATGAGACATCTCACTCCTACCTTGTAGGGAATTACTTTATATCACTTGTTTTCTTCATGCTATCTGGCTTGTAACATCATTTCTAGCCACACAGTTGAGATCACAATATAAATTGATATTGTTTCTTAAAGCGGAGAACATATTTTGTCACACAGGCCTAAAAACATGTACGATGTTTTTATTTGGTTGCCAAAACTGGAGTTTATCACACTCTGCCTTACACATTTATACATTTTCTATAAAGTTTTAAAACCCGAAAGTCTCCAGGCTCTGTGTGTTCTGCTATTGTAATTAGGGAGTTCTCTCCTGTCCAATCAGCTGTACGGATTGGCGGGAGACAGATATGACACACCTGAGGCTTCTCCTCGCCCACTGATTGGCTGCAATGTTTCTTCTTCCATAATTGGTGAGTTTGAATCAGAGCACTGTTCCGTGAGTGTGCCGTGCCGTGGGTGGTTTTGGAACAGCCCCCAACCACACTTTAGAGAGGGAAACATGAGGGATACTCCAGTGTACGTGAGCTCATTCACTCACAATCATTTCTGATTCATGTGTGTGATGTGATGCATTGTTTGTCCATCCATGTCAGATCTTGTAACTTTCTGTCCAATTTAGATTCAGCAGCTGGATGCTCGTCCAAGCATGCCAAAGTTACCTTAGGGAGTTTCTACTACAGAGTTATTTTTCAATAGCTGGATGCTCGTCCAAGCATGCCTTAGGTACTTTAGGGAGTTTCTACTACAGAGTTATTTTTCAATAGCTGGATGCTCGTCCAAGCATGCCTTAGGTACTTTAGGGAGTTTCTACTACAGAGTTATTTTTCAATAGCTGGATGCTCGTCCAAGCATGCCTTAGTTACCTTAGGGAGTTTCTACTACAGAGTTATTTTTCAATAGCTGGATGCTCGTCCAAGCATGCCTTAGGTACTTTAGGGAGTTTCTACTACAGAGTTATTTTTCAATAGCTGGATGCTCATCAAAGCATCCCTTAGGGAGTTTCTACTACAGAGCTATTGTTCAATAGCTGGGTGCTCATCAAAGCATCCCTTAGGGAGTTTCTACTACAGAGTTATTGTTCAATAGCTGGATGCTCATCAAAGCATCCCTTAGGGAGTTTCTACTACAGAGTTATTGTTCAATAGCTGGGTGCTCATCAAAGCATCCCTTAGGGAGTTTCTACTACCGAGTTATTGTTCAATAGCTGGGTGCTCATCAAAGCATCCCTTAGGGAGTTTCTACTACAGAGTTATTGTTCAATAGCTGGGTGCTCATCAAAGCATCCCTTAGGGAGTTTCTACTACAGAGTTATTGTTCAATAGCTGGGTGCTCATCAAAGCATCCCTTAGGGAGCTTCTACTACAGAGTTATTGTTCAATAGCTGGGTGCTCATCAAAGCATCCCTTAGGGAGTTTCTACTACAGAGTTATTGTTCAATAGCTGGGTGCTCATCAAAGCATCCCTTAGGGAGTTTCTACTACAGAGTTATTGTTCAATAGCTGGGTGCTCATCAAAGCATCCCTTAGGGAGTTTCTACTACAGAGTTATTGTTCAATAGCTGGGTGCTCATCAGAGCATCCCTTAGGGAGCTTCTACTACAGAGTTATTGTTCAATAGCTGGGTGCTCATCAAAGCATCCCTTAGGGAGTTTCTACTACAGAGTTATGTTTCCACAGTAGAGGCTGTGTTTCAGTAAAACAATAATATCTCCCTAGATGAAGTGATTGGACGTACTGCCAACTGCAGCAATATTATCTTGGAAGAAATATTGTACACCAGCCAGTAAAACAAGGAGTTATTCCAAGGTAAAAACAAATTGCATCGGTAAGAATTAGTTGTCCAACACCACTTTGGAAAAGCACTTAATTTATTCGGAAAAAGTTGGTCTTCAGTTGATTGTAGTTTATTTTGTGGCACTGCTGAGAGGGAAATCTCACATTTCTTGGGAAATCAAGGACACACTGTTTAACGGTAGATAGAGGGTGAGGGGACAGACTGTTTAATGGTAGACAGAGGGTCAGTGGACAGACTGTTTAATGGTAGACAGAGGACATACTGTTAAATGGTAGAAACACATTTTTGTACCATCATCTTTGAAATGCAAGAGAAAGGCCATAATGTATTATTCCAGCCCAGGCGCAATTTAGATTTTGGCCACTAGATGGCAGCACTGTATGTGCAAAGTTTTAGACTGAACAGATTGCATATCTTTTCAAAATGTTGTATCAAGACTGCCCAAATGTGCCTAACTGGTTTATTAATAACTTTTGAAGTTCATAATTGTGCACTCTGCTCAAACAATAGCATGATATTCCTTCATTGTAATAGCTACTGTAAATTGGACAGTGCAGTTAGATTAACAATAATTTAAGCGTTCTTCCCATATATGGGAAGTCCTGGGAAATGTTCATGTTACTTACAACCTCATGCTAATCACATTAGCCTACGTTAGCTTAGTCGTGTACCGGTCTGTCAGCGGGGTGTACCAGTCCGTCAGCGGGGTGTACCAGTCCGTCAGCGGGGTGTACCAGTCTGTCAGCGGGGTGAACCAGTCTGTCAGCGGGGTGTACCAGTCTGTCAGCGGGGTGTACCAGTCCGTCAGCGGGGTGTACCGGTCTGTCAGCGGGGTGTACCGGTCTGTCAGCGGGGTGTACCGGTCTGTCAGCGGGGTGTACCGGTCAGTCAGCGGGGTGTACCAGTCTGTCAGCGGGGTGAACCAGTCTGTCAGCGGGGTGTACCAATCTGTCAGCGGGGTGTACCAGTCCGTCAGCGGGGTGTACCAGTCTGTCAGCGGGGTGTACCGGTCTGTCAGTGGGGTGTACCGGTCTGTCAGCGGGGTGTACAGGTGTGTACCGGTCCGCCAGCGGGGTGTACCAGTCCGTCAGCGGGGTGTACCAGTCTGTCAGCGGGGTGAACCAGTCTGTCAGCGGGGTGAACCAGTCTGTCAGCGGGGTGTACCAGTCTGCGCCTCCCGACAGACGAGGAGGAGACAGAAGCAGAGTCAGAATACAGGTGGTTCAACAGCAGTTCAGTCTGACATCCTGTCAGTGTGTGTGTGTGTGTGTGTGTGTGTGTGTGTGTGTGTGTGTGTGTGTGTGTGTGTGTGTGTGTGTGTGTGTGTGTGTGTTCACCAGCAGTTCAGTCTACGATCCAGTCAGAACAATTTGTCAGATGTTTGTTCTAAGACTTAGTGTTTGACACACCCTGTCTGCTCTCATCCTCATCCCAACAGAATGGGTGGTCTGAAATGTCAATCAACTTTAATGTTAATGCATGGCAACCCATCTCAATGTATTTCTAATAACAACAGTGATATGTTACATTCATCCAGACTACAAATACCAATACTGATTAATGATATTAATCTAGACTACTAATAACAATACTGATTAATGACATTAATCTAGACTACTAATACCAATACTGATTAATGACATTAATCTAGACTACAAATACCAATACTGATTAATGACATTAATCTAGACTACTAATACCAATACTGATACATTACAATCCAACCATGTAATCCGTCTGTGTTAGAATGGCCCTGTAGGCGCGCACACACACACACACACACACACTAGCTAATGGGGGCCGCTCTCTAGATCAGGAGCTCGATTCTACACACACACACACACACACACACTAACTAATGGGGGCCACTCTCTAGATCAGGAGTTCAATTCTACACACACACCCTCCTCCCCTGTGTGCACATGTAGTTTTTTTCCCCTAGCACTACACGGCGGATTCAAGTAATCAAGGTATGTTGATGAGTTCGTTATTTGAATCCGTTGTGTAGTGCTAAGGCAAAACAACAAAATGTGCACCCAGGGTAGGCTCCAGGACCGAGTTTCAGACACCCTGATCTAGAAAACAGTAGCAGACACAACCCAGAGAAACTCTGATCTAGATAACAGTAGCAGACACAACCCAGAGAAACCCTGATCTAGAAAACAGTAGCAGACACAACCCAGAGAAACTCTGATCTAGAAAACAGTAGCAGACACAACCCAGAGAAACCCTGGTCTAGATAACAGTAGCAGACACAACCCAGAGAAACCCTGATCTAGATAACTGTAGCAGACACAACCCAGAGAAACCCTGATCTAGAAAACAGTAGCAGACACAACCCAGAGAAACGCTGATCTAGAAAACAGTAGCAGACACAACCCAGAGAAACCCTGATCTAGATAACAGTAGCAGACACAACCCAGAGAAACCCTGATCTAGAAAACAGTAGCAGACACAACCCAGAGAAACCCTGGTCTAGATAACAGTAGCAGACACAACCCAGAGAAACCCTGATCTAGATAACAGTAGCAGACACAACCCAGAGAAACCCTGATCTAGAAAACAGTAGCAGACACAACCCAGAGAAACCCTGCTCTAGAAAACAGTAGCAGACACAACCCAGAGAAACCCTGCTCTAGAAGTAGCAGGGCTCTTGCTGCGGGCGATTCCCTGATCCACCTCTACGCAGACAACACCATTCTATATACTTTCGGCCCGTCTTTGGACACTGTGCTATCTAACCTCCAAACAAGCTTCAATGCCATACAACACTCCTTCCGTGGCCTCCAACTGCTCTTAAACGCTAGTAAAACCAAATGCATGCTTTTCAACCGGTCGCTGCCTGCACCCGCATGCCCGACTAGCATCACCACCCTGGATGGTTCCGACCTAGAATATGTGGACGTCTATAAGTACCTAGGTGTCTGGCTAGACTGCAAACTCTCCTTCCAGACTCATATCAAACATCTCCAATCGAAAATCAAATCAAGAGTCGGCTTCTATTCCGCAACAAAGCCTCCTTCACTCACGCCGCCAAGCTTACCCTAGTAAAACTGACTATCCTACCGATCCTCGACTTCGGCGATGTCATCTACAAAATGGCTTCCAACACTCTACTCAGCAAACTGGATGCAGTCTATCACAGTGCCATCCGTTTTGTCACTAAAGCACCTTATACCACCCACCACTGCGACTTGTATGCTCTAGTCGGCTGGCCCTCGCTACATATTCGTCGCCAGACCCACTGGCTCCAGGTCATCTACAAGTCCATGCTAGGTAAAGCTCCGCCTTATCTCAGCTCACTGGTCACAGTGGCAACACCCATCCGTAGCACGCGCTCCAGCAGGTGTATCTCACTGATCATCCCTAAAGCCAACACCTCATTTGGCCGCCTTTCGTTCCAGTACTCTGCTGCCTGTGACTGGAACGAATTGCAAAAATCGCTGAAGTTGGAGACTTTTATCTCCCTCACCAACTTCAAACATCAGCTATCTGAGCAGCTAACCGATCGCTGCAGCTGTACATAGTCTATTGGTAAATAGCCCACCCTTTTTCACCTACCTCATCCCCATACTGTTTTTATTTATTTACTTTTCTGCTCTTTTGCACACCAATATCTCTACCTGTACATGACCATCTGATCATTCATCACTCCAGTGTTAATCTGCAAAATTGTAATTATTTGCCTACCTCCTCATGCCTTTTTGCACACATTGTATATAGACTCCCCCTTTGTTTTCTACTGTGTTATTGACTTGTTAATTGTTTACTCCATTGTGTAACTCTTTGTTGTCTGCTCACACTGCTATGCTTTATCTTGGCCAGGTCGCAGTTGCAAATGAGAACTTGTTCTCAACTAGCCTACCTGGTTAAATAAAGGTGTTCTCAACTAGCCTACCTGGTTAAATAAAGGTGTTCTCAACTAGCCTACCTGGTTAAATAAAGGTGTTCTCAACTAGCCTACCTGGTTAAATAAAGGTGTTCTCAACTAGCCTACCTGGTTAAATAAAGGTGAAATAAAAAAATAAAAAAAATAGAAAAATAAAAACAGTAGCAGACACAACCCAGAGAACCCCTGGTCTAGAAAACAGTAGCAGACACAACCCAGAGAACCCCTGGTCTAGAAAACAGTAGCAGACACAACCCAGAGAACCCCTGGTCTAGAAAACAGTAGCAGACACAACCCAGAGAACCCCTGGTCTAGAAAACAGTAGCAGACACAACCCAGAGAACCCCTGGTCTAGAAAACAGTAGCAGACACAACCCAGCGAAACCCTGATCTAGAAAACAGTAGCAGACACAACCCAGAGAACCCCTGGTCTAGAAAACAGTAGCAGACACAACCCAGAGAACCCCTGGTCTAGAAAACAGTAGCAGACACAACCCAGAGAACCCCTGGTCTAGAAAACAGTAGCAGACACAACCCAGAGAACCCCTGGTCTAGAAAACAGTAGCAGACACAACCCAGAGAACCCCTGGTCTAGAAAACAGTAGCAGACACAACCCAGCGAAACCCTGGTCTAGAAAACAGTAGCAGACACAACCCAGAGAACCCCTGGTCTAGAAAACAGTAGCAGACACAACCCAGCGAAACCCTGGTCTAGAAAACAGTAGCAGACACAACCCAGAGAACCCCTGGTCTAGAAAACAGTAGCAGACACAACCCAGCGAAACCCTGGTCTAGAAAACAGTAGCAGACACAACCCAGAGAACCCCTGGTCTAGAAAACAGTAGCAGACACAACCCAGAGAACCCCTGGTCTAGAAAACAGTAGCAGACACAACCCAGCGAACCCCTGGTCTAGAAAACAGTAGCAGACACAACCCAGAGAACCCCTGGTCTAGAAAACAGTAGCAGACACAACCCAGAGAACCCCTGGTCTAGAAAACAGTAGCAGACACAACCCAGAGAACCCCTGGTCTAGAAAACAGTAGCAGACACAACCCAGAGAACCCCTGGTCTAGAAAACAGTAGCAGACACAACCCAGAGAACCCCTGGTCTAGAAAACAGTAGCAGACACAACCCAGAGAACCCCTGGTCTAGAAAACCGTAGCAGACACAACCCAGAGAACCCCTGGTCTAGAAAACAGTAGCAGACACAACCCAGAGAACCCCTGGTCTAGAAAACAGTAGCAGACACAACCCAGAGAACCCCTGGTCTAGAAAACAGTAGCAGACACAACCCAGAGAACCCCCTGGTCTAGAAAACAGTAGCAGACACAACCCAGAGAGCCCCTGGTCTAGAAAACAGTAACAGACACAACCCAGAGAACCCCTGGTCTAGAAAACAGTAGCAGACACAACCCAGCAAAACCCTGA